>NW_019175380.1:774334-799479 GCF_002260705.1 Seriola dumerili
CCCTGCACATGGGCCCCCCCCCCCCCGGTCCCTTTTTGCTTACCCCACCCCCATCCTCAGCTAATAAGCTTCCTCATATCAGCAGATTATATAAAACCACCGCAGGGTTTGCTTTCTCTCTGTCCTGCCAATGCTGCAGCCGCCCTCCTCTCCCTGTGTCCTCTTTCCCAGCACCACCTCATCTTCACACTCCTTCTGTGGATGCAACCCACTGTGACACCCCCCCACCCCCGCCTCCTGTGTCTCTTTCAGGTACAATCTTCTTTCTCTAACACACACACACACGTGCATCGGTGTTGAGGGTTTTGATGTGACTCGTGTGTTGGGAGGAATCCTCGCGAGCCCGAGACTTACAACTCAAACACCATGTAGAGCATCCCGTCTGAGCTGTAGGTCTCCAGCAGCTCCACGATGTGGGGGTGTTTCAGCATGTGACAGATGCTGGCCTCCCTCTTCAGATCTGAAAACACACACACACACACACACACACACACACACACACACACACACACACACACACACACACACACACACACACACACACACACACACACACACACACACACAGACAGAGAGATTAACATACATGGCTGTAAGACATCTATATTATATACAGAACACATGATCTGATTATTCTACAACTGAGAACAGAGAGGATCATATGTGAATCATGTGTGTAGGAAAAATATATATATGTATACAGACATATATATATATTTATATATAAAAATACTTTTAGTCATTTCATTCCTTTAAAGTCCAGTTTCTACTGCCCCCCAGGCCTCGTCACTGCTAACCCCACTGTTGGTCTGTTGTGTGCCGCAGAGGTCGGCAACAACCACAGAATGTGGTTTTGATCTGACACCATGTGACACCAGGACCAGGGTCACAGATGTCAATACTGTTAGTTATTAAAAGCAGTTTATGTTGAGGAGAGAAACGTGTGATCATTTCTAAAGTGCTAGATTAATAAACTAATTGTAAAAACATTAAATGATTTGCCAAACATTACCAGAGTCTCTGCACACCTTATTAAAGCTCCTCCAGTGTAAAGGTCTGTGTCCATGTGTAGTGTGATTATAGATCAGCTCTAGCTTCTATATTAATACTGTGAAAGTATCAAAGCCTCAGTCCACAGAGAAATGCACACAGCCTGTATTCAGAAACTGAGCCTTAAAACCAGCCGTCAGGACTTCTGGAACTTTGTGATGTCACAACAAAGCAGTCACCAAGCCCCGCCCACCTGGACCCACCATCCAAACCTTGCAGGATTTGGTTTCTCTGAGTGTTTTTACCTGAAATCTGATATATTTTTATTGGATCACTCAGAAAACAGTCAGCCAATCAGAAGAGAGGCTCAGAGCCTCCTCTCTTCTGATTGGCTCACCGACCTGTTGTTACTAGAGCTCCAGAGAGAAGCCTGAGAGAGGAGATGTAAAACTACACTGAGATGGTTTTCGGATTTTAAAACCACAAATATATCTTCTTATGGATCAACACTTCAAATAAAACACAGCGACCTTTAAGACGTCAACAAAACAAACACTTTATCAGATTACTACAGAGGTTTTATAGAACTGATCTGAACTGAGAGGAAGGACTTCAAACTGGTCCTGTCCTGATCTTTGAAGTCGATGCAGGATGTTGTGGCTTTTACATGAACGTGAGCTTCAGAGTGAAGCTGCCTGAACGGGGCCTTTAGTATCTGTGGTATTGATACATCATGCATTGATCTTCTCACCCGCTGATGTGCAACTGTGAGCTTCACCAGGAGGCTCTGTGACATGTGTGCAGCCGCCGCAACCAATCAGCAGCAGAATCACCAAAAACAAAGAACCAGCTAATTCAACCAACCAGCAGCTACCAAAAATATACAGGGATCTCTTTCTCCTCAGTCAGATTCTACCTTTTTCCTGCTCGGACCCTCGTCATCATGTCATAACTGTGGCAAACACCTCCTCTATTATGCAGAGCTTCACTCCGGCACCGCTGACAACATGCTCCACGTTAAAATGAACCTCTACACCACGAGTAAGTGTCTTAGCAGCTGAATCCTGCATCTCTGCAGCTCTGCCTTTCAGACAAATCCTGCCGACCTTGGTGCTTTCTGCTGCTCAGCTCTCACTGTTCACACACAGGAGAATGAAGAAATGAAGAAATGCACAGCGCAGCATGAGGCCCGCACGCTCATGAAGACATGATGACTCATCTGCAGGAGTGTCTCACATGCAAATCGTCAACAGGTCTCCGCTCCCCTTCGCTACGATCGCTGTTTGTTTGCATCCATCCCATTATTTCAGATCCTCTTACTGCTGCCTGACAATAAGGCATCTAACACTTTAATTGGTTCCTAATGAAGAGGAGGGTTAATGGAGGGGGTTAGTGAAGCTGAAAGGAACAATGCAGGCAGGCTGTTCAGAGGAATCACTGAGGAGAGGAGACAGACACACCACCACACAAAGCCTCTCCTCTCATGAGACAACCAGCAGCAAGAGACTGGACGTTTCATTTAGTGGAAGCAGCAACTAGATTTCACCTGATGATGTGAGGAAGGGAGAAGGAAAGATATAAAATACATGTGGTGCATCTTCACAACTGCAGCCTTTAAATGAAAACATCTCCCCACATTCAAAGTGCACATAAACATTTAGCTCCTTGTCTCCGTGTCCTCCTCCTTCATTATCATTCATATTTCCACCAGCTATGTCTGCTGTTAATTAAAGACTTTAAATTCAATCCTCTCTCCCTCCCCAATGTCCACTCCTCCTCCTCATCTCTTTCTTTTTTTAGCCTTGTTATTCTGAACAGCTAAAAGAATATTTAACATGGACACCAGTTTCTTGCAGGTTGGTGACGCTCACATGTCGGACGTGTCTTTATTCACACAGCTTTTCCAGACTGTGCAGAAGTGACAGCTGCAGTCGGACGTGCAGGATTTCTGCAGGATTCAAGACTTTTTATGAACATTTTTAATTCAATTTGCCTTTCTCACAATCTCAGCAGGCAAATTAATTTTTTAATTTATTTTTTTTAAAGGAAATTCTTAAATGTGAGACTTTCCTTCGTCACATATGACAGTAAAAGATAAGCTTGTTAGATTGTTAGACGTCACCTTGGCCTGTGAAACACACTGAGCATTATTCACCACTTTTTGACATTTCATAGACAAACGTTAATCGATAAAATAATTGCTCCACGCTGCAGCCTTGGTATGAAAGTCTGATGGAAAACCAGCAGGGACTTAATGGCTCAGAAATATTCATTATTAAAGAGTTTTTAAGGAGCTTTCTGGCAGTACATAACAATAATAATAATAATTCCAGATGATATAAAAATGATTCATTACTTTAATATCATTGAAGTTTTTCTGGTTATGAGACGATGATCTTCCAGCTCCAGTAGCAGCAGCAGTGACTGTTTGACTGTCAACAGCCTCCAGCAGCACAACCCACTGTCACAACAACGTCCCTTTTAATTAAACGGATGTGACTGCAAACAGCAGGTACGATGAAATGCTCAGTATATAAGTCAGTCAGTTACATTTAAGACCTTTTAAAGCTCCATATTTATGTAGAATATATAATATATCAAGTGTTGATCCATAAGAAGATATATTTGAGGTTTTAAGAACCAAAAACCATCTCAGTGTAGTTTTACATCTCCTCTCTCAGGCTTCTCTCTGGAGCTCTAGTAACAACAGGTCTGTGAGCCAATCAGAAGAGAGGAGGCTCTGAGCCTCTCTTCTGATTGGCTGACTGTTTTCTGAGTGATCCAATAAAAATATATCAGATTTCAGGTAAAAACACTCAGAGAAACCAAATCCTGCAAGGTTTGGATGGTGGGTCCAGGTGGGCGGGGCTTGGTGAGAGCTTTGTTGTGACATCACAAAGTTCCAGAAGTCCTGACAGCTGGTTTTAAGGCTCAGTTTCTGAATACAGGCTGTGTGCATTTCTCTGTGGACTGAGGCTTTGATACTTTCACAGTATTAATATAGAAGCTAGAGCTGATCTATAATCACACTACACATGGACATCTCACAGTGTGGGACCTTTAATGATTAAATTAATGATGTTATTAGCAGTAATTGTTCTATACTGGTGGGAAGTAGTGACAAGAAGTGTAAAAATGACAATCGGCAGGGATTCGTCTTATTTTATGACTTATTTATGAAATATATATTAAAGAGTTTTCTCTGAGGTATTAAAAAGGTCTTAGTCTTAAATTGAATTAGGTGAACTCTGCAGAAACCCTGAATTTAATATCAGACAACACAAGGATCACCTGCAGATGAAAAACACGACTGCATCCATCAAACACTTCTGTTGTGCTGTTGTTATATATTTCATATTGTTTTGGAATGAAGAGCAAGAAGATGATTTTCCATTATAAGGCTGCAGCTCATGATTATTATTAGTGATTGATCTGTTCATTATTCTGCTCTCAGAAGCTCAAGGTGATGTTTCCTTTTTGTCCGACCAACAGTTCAAACCTCAAAGATACAGAAAACATTCACCTTCGGAACCTGATCTGAAGCCGCAATCAGTGATTTTTGTTTCTATATTACAACAGATTGATTGATTGATTGATTGATTGATTGGTAAAGTGACAGAAAATCAATCGACTAATTGATTCAGCTCTGCTCCACTAGCTCACATAGTGTACAGAACACAGCTACTGATGCAGTTAATAAACAGTGGATCTGCCTTCAGTATAAACATCTGTATGTATCCTATCACATCTGCATCCTTCCTTTCCAGTCTCCATCCTGTGATCCCTACATTCCTCCTTCCTCCTCCCTCCTTCCTCCTCCTCATGTTGAAGGCTGAAGCCAAACACAGAAATATACATCACAGAACCTTTTTGCTTCAGCACAATCTCATTTGCTGAGATTGCATCACTGAGTGCACTTAACTTTATTATCTTAACTTTTAATATCCGCCTCTCTCACAGAAACACCAGGCTGAGCTAAAATATACATCCTCACTGTCTGTGCAGTGTATGGAGGCTTAATATTCCTGATTCACACCGAGGTATTCCCCTGACTGCTGCTGCTGCTGCTGCTGGAGGTGATTTATGGACAAGAACACCGAACAGGAAAAAGATGAGACTAACTACATGTTTCTGCACAGACACACACACACACACACACACACACACACACACTCGTGAGCTATAATAAAGAGTTACTGTAATGCTCTGCTATGTATGCAGTGACATTTAATTAAAGCTTTGAGTCGAAGCCATGAGCCACTTGTGGTGCTGCGAGCCTGGGCGCTAACATTAAGCTAATCCTCGGAGGACAAGCACAGGGTGTGGGCTAGCTCTAAACATGATGTTAATGCTGCTAAAGCTGGGATAAGTGGCTACCTTGAGGGCATCGCAGCCCGCCACGTTTAATGTCATCTGGTGAGCTCGCCGCCGCTCGTGTCCGTCACCGTTAACTGCTGGTGGAGAATACCAAAGATGCTCCATCCAATGAGAAGCAAATCACCTCAGCAATATTACTGAGCTGAGTATAAACGGCTGCAGGGTGTGTGTGTGTGTGTGTCTGTGTGTGTGTGTGTGTGTGTGTGTGTGTGTGTGGAGTCAAAGTTAACAGATTGATACTGATCTTGTGGCCAAAGTGTAAGCAACAGGGAATTAATCTGCACAGAGGAGGAGGAGGACGACAGGGCTGCAGGATGAGCTAACCGTACATGCAACAACACAAATGAGTTACAGCTCATAAAGGGGTGGGGCCAGAAAAACAGACTCAAATTTAAGGAACAGCAACAATAAAAACTCTTGATTTAACTTAATTTCCTTCATGTTTTTCCACCACATCAGATTTTATCAACAATTAGCTTCATTTATAATTAACCTAGCGTTGCTGCTCTATTAATCTTGGCTGCAGACATCATGAACTAATAAATACACAATGTAAAAACCAAGCTTAGAGCTGCTCGCTGGAGTCCGGACCTCCATCTGTCTCTTTACTTTCATTTCAGACACCAGGATCGTCTCTGAAATACGTTGATTTTAGTTCATTTCTGACCAACAGGCAGAACGCCATCATGTCTGAGTCCATGTCATCATGTCAGACATGGTGTTTCGTAAGAGTTCAGCTACTAAAATTTTTATTTTAACAAAAAACATTTAAACACTAAAATGCATTTATTGTGAAATGTATGGAGGAAGTTTTGTGTTAGCACCAACCGTAGCTTTAAGCATTAGCATTAGCTTAGTGCAGCACATGAACAGAGCAGCCTTCAGACACTGACACAGTGATGCTGAAAGCTGAGGCGTGGCTGCTGTAACCAATCCTGTAACATCTAGAGTGTCGTCACTAGCAAGCTAGCAGGTAGCTTTCACATTAGCAAACATTGTGTAAATAAGCAAGTAGCAATTAACGCGTGACTGTGCATCACGTCATTGATTCGTATTGATCATCCTGGAGGCCGGAGACAAAGAAAAGACGGATCCCAGACCAGTGACTAATTTCAACCCCTCCCTTTTTCTGGCGTCATACCGATATTGATCATCTATGAGTGAGATCAATACCGATCATGTCATGGTTGCAGATGGCGTACGTTCTATCAGTCTATCACTTTGTAAAAGTTCCACACGGCCAAGGTGTTGTTGTGTTTGGCGTCCTGTCGGTGGGAGGCGGGGCTTCACTACACACAGAGCTTCTCTCAGCCGCAGACACCAGAGTGTTAACCACCGCTGATCAATGACTCCAAGCATTAATCCACTTCTACTGATCACATATTTTTAATTGAAGCATCCCTCGCCCCAACCTGATCTAAAAATAACCAACGTTTGCCCCCCCCAGGAGAAGTAACAGAAAAGACACTGTGGTAGGCATCAATGCAGAGTGCAAGGTCACATGACATGACTGCACTCAGCAATTCAGAAAAAAGAGTGCACCTTGTGTTTTTATAGAAACAATGATGTACAGTAAATCAACAGCTGGGTGAGAAAGACATCCATCTGTGTCCATGGTAACGGCAGAGGCCTTCATACACTGAGAACAGAGTATGAAGGATTCTGCAGACACTGTTACAACACGGCTGCTAGCGTCTGCATGTAGAGAGACTAGACATTTTAGACAGAAGTCAGAGGAGAAGGAGAAAAAAGAACAGAGAGAGAGAGAGAGAGAGAGAGAGAGACAGAGAGAGAGAGAGAGAGAGAGAGAGAGAGAGAGAGAGAGAGAGAGAGAGAGAGAGAGAGAGAGAGAGGGGGGGAAAGAAAAGACAGAGAGGAGAGAGAGGGAGGGCGAGAGGAGAGAGAACAGAGAGAGAGAGAGAGAGACAGAGAGAGAGAGAGAGGGAGAGAGAGAAGAGAGAGAGAGAAGAGAGAGAGAGAGGGGAGAGAGAGAGAGAGAGAGACAGAGAGAGAGAGAGAGAGAGAGAGAGAGAGAGAGAGAGGAGGTGAAAAACAGATGTGATCTCCACAGTGATCCCTGTTCCTCCTGCTGGGAGTCAAAGCTTGCAGAGGGAGGATGCCTCGCTATCACAGCTACACCACACTGAGCTGTAGGTGTGTGTGTGTGTGTGTGTGTGTATGCGTGCGTGTGTGTGTGTGCGTGTGTGTGAGACCTGATGCTGGTTTTACAGACAGTTAGGACAAGATGTCACAACAGTCTAATAGAAACACAGAGCTGCAGCAAGAGAGGAAGACGAGGGAGGGGAGAAGAGACAGACGAGGAAACGAAGAGCAGAGGGATGAAGAGAAAGACAGAGAGAGAGAGAGAGAGAGAGAGAGAGAGAGAGAAGGAATCAGGGAGTGGAGAACAGAGGAGGCGGAGGAAAGTGAGTAGGCGATGGCACATGATGAATTTTGCTCATTCTCTAGCCAACGTTTCTCCCTCATCTCCTCAGAGGGCTGACCTATTCGTCAGACAGACCTCCGGACAGGCTGCAGAGAAACAAGCTGGTGTGTGTGTGTGTGTGTGTGCGTGTGTGTGTGTGTGTGTGTGTGTGCGTGTGTGTGAGAGTCCATTGCCAAGACATGAACCATTTGACCCACTTCCCTGGGTCTGAGCTGTGTGCTGGGCGTTTGTGTGCGTGTCTGCTTGATTACTGTGGTGCTGTGTTACAGCTGCCCGCTCAAGTGAAACTGCTCTGCTACTTTCTACAGGCTTCACAGAAGGGAAAAAAGAAAAAAAAGAAAGGGAAAAAGAAAGAAATAAAGGGAGGGGGGGTAAAAACAAATCAACAATGAGAGCAGCCAGCTGGTGTCTGCAGGGAGCGCACAGTTTGATGGATTCCTGAGCGCTGCAGAGGGGGGACTGTGATTAGATATAAATGACTGGGGAGTGTGCTGACCATGCAGCACACACGCAGCGCACACACACACACACACACACACACACACACACACACACACACACACACGCTGTCAAACAGAAACTAGTGCACATGTGTGATCATAAATGGTGGCAATGAAGAGAGATGGTGTTAGAAAAGCTACAACGAAAAACTTTAATTTCAGAGATGTCTGTGATCCGTCAGATTTTCCGTGACTCAGAACAGAGCCGGGCGTCCAGTCACTAACCAGTCATCACACAGAAACCAGTATGATGACTGGTCAGCACTGAGGTGATCACACTGAGTCAAAGCTGGAATAAAGTGGTGAAGGAGTGTCCCTCCTCACTTATAGCAACGTAGCTAACCATGCTTACTGCTCCTAAAAGATGCTAACTATGCTACCTGTTCTGAAAAGTTGCTAACTAGCTACCGGTTCTGACCCGTCTGCTAGTCTCTGGTTCTGGTCTCAGACTCCTCCTCTGAGTCTGGGTCTGACTGAGGCTCAAACATGTGGCTGAGTCTCTCTGATGTTTCCTCCTCTCACCATCTTGATGCTCTCTGCTCTCTCACCTGTCCACCTGGAGCCAGCAGGTGGTGGGCGGGGCATGAGGCCTGATCCTGCTGACAAACGGGTAAAACAAAAAAAAGCCTCCTTGATGGAGCTAATTCACACAAACCCCTCCAAACTAATATCTGACATTCACATTTCCTAACAGCAGCTACAGCTGGTAACATTAGAGGGATTATTAGACCCAGTGGAATTAAACATGTCCACACCGAGTCAGACAGAACCGACTGACTCAGCTCCTTTTTTTTTTTAAACCCTCAAAATATCAGAATCCGCATCCGCCTTAAAATCCCTCCATCTCTAACTCTAACTCATGCTGCTACAGTGAAGAGCCTCCCTGCAGACTGTATTATAATAACAAGTCTTGTCACTGATCTGTATTAATGTCTGTGCGATCACACCACCAGATCTGATCAACAGTCCCAGCGGTAGTAAAACTCTACATTATCATTATTATTATTATTATTATTTATATTTGCAGAAACAGAACAGAAAAACTAACGTAAACATCTGTATGAGAAGAGCTAAATCATGTGTCATGTACTGAGACGCCAAACGAGAGACAGCGGAGAGAGGAGGAGGCGCTGAACCTTTAAACCAAGTTCAGCTTTGAAAGAACAGAAAGAGATTCGTCCATTTCCTGAGTGTGTTTACATTTCACTGTGACCGTGTCTCAGGACGTGAAGACTCCAGTGTGTTCAGGAGACGTTCAAATCTCTGCATCGTTTCCAGGTTTTATCTTCTGTGGACAGAACCTGAGCATCAAAGGAGGAAAATCTACCCGCAGTGAAAACCAAACAACCCACACCGCTCTCTCTCTCTCCCTCTCTCCCTCTCTCTCTCTTTGTTCTTTCTTAAACCTCCTCGTCCCCCTCCTGTTTCCTCGGGCTCTGACAGCGAGGATCAGGTTCACTGCTGCTGCAGGCGTGAGCGTGCACGTGTATACGTACGTCTGTTTGGTGAGTTAGTGTCTCTGACTTCACCTCTGCATTAAACACAATCACAGAATCAAAACAAGCTTCATGTCTGCTCTGTAGGATCTGAAGGAAACGCCCTGACACGCTTGTCCTGCTGGATTACCCTCGACCGGTGAGAGAGCACAGGTAAAGCTCCTCTAATTATCTCCGGCTCCCAGCTGATCATCGAAGGTTCTCCACCTTTTTTATTTTTATTTTTTAATTTACTGTCAACACATTCTCAACACACGACGTTACTCAGCTGTTCCTGCAGTCTGTAAATGTCACAGCTGATATGAAAATAGAGAATGAGACACTGTGTGTGCAGGTCGCTCTGTTCCTGTATGGGGAGATTAACTTCTTCTGCTTTCCTAATGTCAGAACATTTACTACTACTATTTCACATCCATCCATCTTCTGCACTTATTGTGTTCACGATGTTGGACACTGATGTATAGCATTAGCATTTGGTAGGAAGCGAGGGCTTGTTTGTTACGGGGCTGTCACTTTAAGAGCTGCAACAATTAGTCGATTTTCAGAAAATTAACCTGCAGCTATTTTGATAATCGATCAATCGTTTTCAGAGTTCATCTGATCTCCTGCAGCCGAGGCGTTTAAGTGCTCGGACATGTTCCAGTGTAAGAGCTGTTGGCGGTGCGTTCATGGTCCAGAAAAGACAGATGAAAACACGGGAGGAGAGATGTGCAGCGCAGCCACTCAGATGACAACATTTAGATGATGTCATCGCTTTAAATTACGTTACACGTTGATATAGTCACAGTTGGTGTTTAATGCGTTGTTACATAAACTGAACATCAGTGTGTGGTGGAGAACTTTCTTCTGTTTCAACAGTCAAAACCTAAATCTTCCTTTGCTGGGGCGAAGAGAGTGAAGCATTGTGGGTATATTTCTTTCTAAAAGTACCTGCTGGATGTGAGGGCTGTAGTAAACCGGCTGCGCTCTCTATCAGAGTCCTGCCCTCCTCTCCATCTATCTCCATCCTGCTCTGTTCATCTAGTAGTTTCAGTCTTATCGCCCCCCCCCCACCCTCCAAATATCTTTAATTCAATCTCCCCTCCTCTCTTGTTCTCTCCCTCCCTCCCTCCCTCCCTCCCTCCCCCCGCTGCTGCTTCAGCCACAGTCAGATATCTGATCAGACCTCTGCCTGGCTCCTCTGGATGAAGCCCAGCAGACTGACTCTGGATCAGCGACACGCGGCACCTGTGTAATTAAACTCAGGGAAAATAGAAAGCTGAGCAGATAAGTGCTGCTGCTTTCTGACCTGCTTTTACATTTTTACATCACTTTAATAGTCTGCACATATCATCACGAGTTAATGCTCGACCTCTGACCTCTGTCATGTCTCCTCTGCTGATCATCGTATCATATTATTATCTACTTATATCTCCAACTGTTATTCTCACTGGAGCTTGTTTTTATTTTATTATTTGTCTGATTGCAACTGCTGATTATTTCCTTCTCTTTGCCTCAGTCGTTACGTCAGTTGTTTGGTTTGTATCGTCTCTCCTGAGGAGTATTTAGTCTGAGTCATTAACAATACAGTTCCAGTAAGTATGACGAGTCTGTCCTCTGCAGACACCGTGTTATATTCTATTAAAACTCATTGTGTTGTGTCAGCGTCACCCAGGAAACTCCCGAGTGTGGCGGAGAGCAGCTGGGAGAATGAGAAGTAGAGCGGAAGTGTGGAAATGAAACAAAACAATAAAAAAAAATAAAAATAAAACCTGGTTACACATGAACAAAGAGGAACACCTGACCTCTCCTCTGCACTTCATCTGGTAGCGTTTGACAGAGTGGGATGAATAAAGAGCCGTCGAAAAAAGCAATTATCTTCAGTCGTATTCAAGAGCAGAGGAAGCAGACACAGCAGCGAGACACTGAGAGCTTTCTTACCCTCTGTGCTGAGTCCTGGACTGGAGGTGAACTGGGCCACGTCCACGATTTTGACAGCGAACTGCTGCCCCGTCTCTCTGTTGATGCATCTCCGCACCACGCTGAAGGGGCCCCTGAACACAGCACAGAGAGAAACACACACATTTAACCACCGGCACGTGGTACAGAACATGTTCTTACCAAACACAGCTCCACCAGCTCCACNAACACAGCACAGAGAGAAACACACACATTTAACCACCGGCCCGTTGTACAGAACATGTACAGGGAGGAAATATAAACTCACAGAATATATATCATCGTATTGTTTTATGTGTTTTAAAGACACTGCAAACCGCTTTAGGCTATGATGTTGTTACATGCCATTGGTTCATGCTGCAGGTCCGTCCCTATACAAATAAATATGACACAACATCGACTTATAGAGTTAACATGTTAAAACCTGTGAGCAAACAGCTGTTTATTGACACGAGTCCAGTATTCACTGTGCTCTGAGCTCCGGAGGGAAATATCTGCCTCCTCAGCAGCTGTGAGCAGGTGACACGTAGTCAGGTGTTCTGCAGTCGAAGCGACACTGAGCCGGAGCAAAGTGAAACCAAAACAATGAACTTAAAGACACTGATTATAGCAGCTTCCAAGTGAGAAAGAAAGGCTGAAACTGAGTCCACACAAGCTGAAAACAGGATCTAAATATTAATGAGGATTTCAAATCCTGACACTTGGGCTGGGAGACTAATTCAATTGATTTGATTAATACAATGCCTACGTCATGGCAGTCGAGTTGAGATGTCAAATGATAGCTGGCTGCACTTCTACTCTTGCTCAACTTTAATGCACATTCAGACTCAAACTAAATTTGGGCTCTAGTGCCGAGGGTTTAAGGCACTCGCTTCCTGTTCTTGTTTCCGGTCATCTCTCCACGATCCTCTTTCAAACTGAGACACACCACGACCGAAAAACACAAGAAGAAGTCGACAAAATCACAAAGAATGATCGAAGTGATTCACAGCAGTTAGGAGGAGGTGAACACAGTCCGTTCTCTCCATGTAACTAAAACATCACAGACAACCACAGAAATCCAGCAGGTGATCATTTTGAATCACGGCTCATCCCTGACTGAAACTGAAGTAAATAAAGTCAGTATACCCTCTCTCTCTCTCTCTCTCTCTCTCTAACTACAACTTCTCCTCCTCCTACTTGATGCTTCAAAGTCGTGTTAAAATGCCAGCAGCCCAACAGACATAAAGAAACAAGATCACACAGCTGCTTGTTCTCCGCACATGCAGAGAAGGCAGAGCTGCTCTCACACTGAATCATGCCTCCCGTGGAGAGAGTGTATCATCAGAGTATCAATAGGATACACAGAGGTCCAGCACCCAGGGGCTGCGGGTTAGAGTTAACAAGCAGCAGGTCGGGGCCGCGGAGCGCTGCAGCAGGAGGATCCCTCCTAAATAAAGCTGCACTCTCAACACTGAGGTAATGGGCTTGAACTGACCTGCGCACACCGGGGAATAACACACTGCGCCTCGATACGTGTGTGTGTGTGTGTGTGAGAAAGTTAAACGTGTTGGGAAGATGAGGTTTAGTGGCACGCAGGGGGAGTGGAGGAGGGAGGGAGCGAGGGAGGGAGGGGGAGTGGGGGAGACGAATGGAGCAGTGGTTGTTGTATAAGAATAGAAACAGAGGCAGCAAACACTTAATCCCATCCACCCACCTCCTCCACCTGCTGGTTCCTGGAAGGAAACGCCCTGACGGACAGGTCAGCACACACTCACTGTGATGTGACAGATTAATGTTCAGAGGAGCTGGAGCTCGTTTAGCCCTCATTAAGTTATTTGTGGAAGTTAATGACGAGCTTTAAGGATCTGGATTATTACGCCAAGAGATGATCAGAGTATTTGTGTGGTGAACACCAGACAAGTGTACGGCTGCGTATCATCAGAAATGTTCTGATACTTTATATTAGATCATATTAGATCATATCATTATATTATATCATATATCATATTATATTAATAATATCACATTATTTATGTGAGTTTGACACTTGAAGACTTTTTCTTATATGTTTATAGATTCTGCTAAATTGATGCATGATAACGACATGTTTTTTATTTATGTTAAAATGTGAATAATTTATGATTTTCAAGCCATTTGTGTTATTGTCTTGAAATCATTGAATGGCCTTTGTGCCCTGAAACTTGCTTCACATGTAGGCTCCACCTTCTCTTGTAATAACATGCATGTTTTAGCCAACTGAGCCGAGCTGATGGTTTGTGAGGTGGTCTGGGGTGGAGTCAGAGTCAGAGTCAGAGTCTGGCCTGAATGATTGTTGTTTTATACCTAGTGCAGGTTTGTTTTTCTACTATTCTGGATCAACTGTTTTAAACATGTTGGCCAAAAAAAAAACATACACGTCATGTTTTTAGTTGTTTTGCATTTGCCAAATATTTGATGCACAGTTTTATAAGTGTGAGATGTGTTTACAATTTATCCTGTAATTTGCATTTTATATATGTGATCATTTCAAGGAAACAACGTGCTGCTAATTTGATAAATGAAGAACGCTGGTTTTTTTGCCACACACACACACACACACACACACACACACACACACACACACACACACACACACACACACACACACACAGGAAAACCCTGGTCATAGTTTTGCTGCATGAGTCTATGAAGTGAGTGAATAAAAAGGATTATGTCACAGAGAGTATACAGCTCTTTTACCTCCCTGTGTTTCAGTTGCTTTTCATCTCTCTCAAGCTCTTGCTCCTGTCCTATGGGTGAACTGGGAAACACTGCAGTCAGCTGGGTTCACCAGTGGGGCACCTTTTAACTAACACACATACACACACACACACACACACACACGCACACACACACACACACACACACGCACACACACACACACACACACACGCACACACACACACACACACACACGCACACACACACACACACACACACGCACACACACACACACACACACACGCACACACACACACACACACACACGCACACACACACACACACACACACGCACACACACACACACACACACACGCACACAGCAAACCAAACCTCCGACAAAGACGCACAAACACAGACACAACCTGCAGCCTTCTGTGAATTACCCGTCCCACAGCAAATTACACTCGGCACAACCTCGGTGGAGAAGTGAAAGCACCGATTTCACAGCTCCACACAAACACCACCCCTGGCTGCGGCAGACGGCGCAACACCAACCGGCTGGGGTTTGAACACAAGCCGTGCTGCAAGTGTGTGTGTGTGTGTGTGTGTGTGTGTGTGTGTGTGTGTGTGTGTGTGTGTGTGTGAGGCGTCTTTGTGCACAAACACAGACTGGTTGAGCAGATGGTGATCAAGCTAAAGCTGCTTAGCGTCAGAAGGGTGAGGTAGGACGGCACCGTGCCCAAACATGAAGACACACACACACACACACACACACACACGGTATAAACATAGATCAAACTACAGACTGAAATAAACACTATGAGCAGAGTTGCTGAGTAAACTGTCGCTTTCACCAGAGGGATTGTATAGTGTTTGTCTGCAGTGTGTGTGTGTGTGTGTGTGTGTGTGTGTGTGTGTGTGTGTGTGTGTGTGTGTGTGTGTGTGTGAGAGAGAGAGAGAGAGAGTGAGATAGGGCTACACACACACACACATACACACACACAAGCAAACACAGGCCACTGGGTCACCAGTTTAATGAGCAGAAACATTCCTCAGTTTCCCCACTTCACCATCACATGATTTACACACATTTATTTCACAGGCTGCAAATGAACCACGACACTCACACACACACACACACTGATTGAGACGGCAAATTCCATATGAACCTGTCGAATACATCTGTTCCTGCATCGGCTCATCCACTCATCCATTGATAAGTGATTGGCTGATTAGGCCACAAACAAACATGGCTTCCTCTCCGTCAGCTCACTTATTAAAGGAACTCTCTGTTGCGCTGAGTGAAAGATGCTGATGTAGATTTTACAGACTTTATCTCCCTGCGCAGAGACCGGAGAGGAATGAAAGAGACGAGGATGATAGCTTTCTTCCAGCTCGTTGTGAAGCCCGTTCCGACTGTGAGGATCTTTGGGGAAATCTCCAGCTCCAGCTGAAAAGACAACACCCGCTTGCAAACAATGAATTGGTCAATTTCAGGAAGTCGGCGCTCGGAGCCAAATGAAGAGTCTATCAGAGCGCGAGCTCAGACTCCAGCAGGAATACGCTTCAACCTAAACTTTGTTGGAGCGGGAACATCGGGTCAAAGAGGCTCTCATTAGTAATGCAGTCGAGTCCTCCTCTGCTGCCTTATCTGCCTCCATGCTACAGTCCAGTCACTTCACCTCTGTACCCCCCCCCCCTTTGCAGTGCAGCAAATGTCAGGACTTGCTCAAGGCTGCGCTCTGTACAGCAGCAAACAGGAGGCCCTGGAGGAGCGGAGGGAGGACGGAGGAGAGGCGGGAAGAAATACTGAATGCACAGAATACTGGGAAATAAAAGAAGAAAAGGTGCAAACATGAAAGTACAGAGCTGATGAGACCAGGGGAAGCAGGAGGTTGGCAGGTCTGAGCAAAGAGCTAATAAATATCAATAATGACATCGATGGACCTTTAGAGTACAAGAACTTGAATGTTCCCCAGAAATGAATCGATAAGTCGACTGTCAGATCAATCGCTTGACGTTTTTAAAGCACAAATGACAAAAAAAAGCCTCAAATACCAAGATTTTCTGTGTTTAGTTTTTTTGCTAATTGAATACATGACTGTCTCGTGACTGCCCCCTGGTGGCGCGTGTTTTACACCACAGTTCCTCACATTAACCGAGCGTCTGTGTCACTTTAATAGAAAAAGGTGGATTTCTAAATACCATGATATACTTTTATACTGTGATAGAGCGTAGTGTGTGTGTGTGTGTGCGTGTGTGTGTGTGTGTGTGTGTGTGTGGCATGTGTTGAGCAAAGAGGTACTCTGCAGCAGATGAGAGGCTTATTCACAGCAGCCTGGGCAAGCATTAAGAAAAAGGTTTAAGAGGCACAATCTCCCGCACACATCAGCCTCGCAATACTGCCGAGTAGGAAAGATTAACTTTAGAAATCTGTCGGGAGAGAGGAGGAGGTGAAGGGAGGCAGACGGAGGGAAAGCGTGATGGGGGGGTGGGGGGGGGGCTGCTTTGAACCGCAGACGGCTCAAGTGGCGGAACTGGGCGTCTTGGAAGAAATCAACTGTACGTGGAGGAGGCATTCTGGCTTTGAATGGGCCTCAGCTGCACACAGCGTCAGCCATTATGGCTCTGAATAGCAGTCAGCTGCACACGGGCTGTTCTGATGATTCCTGCACTTTAGCCACCCTCACTGAAATAACAGGAAGAGGGCGAGAGAGAAGGGGGGGGGGGGCCCCCCCTATTCTTTCCTAACCTCTTTGCAGTTCATCCCCGCTGAGGGGAAAAAGACCCCCCCCCCCCCAGGACCGACTTCATTTTCTAATCACTTCTTTTTATAAATGGCTTTTACCTGCACGAGACACTTCTCCAGTGAACTGAAGTGAATTAGGGAGGCAGGGTTGGACAAGGTTACCCAGTAATGTGTTGATCTCGTTATATCAAGATGTTGACTTAAATCTGAATCATGATGTATTATCTTATTATTGTCCAGTAATTACAGGAATGGGTTTTTCAAGGTCGCAACACGCTGCTCACCTCCTGTAATTTCTTGTCCGAGCATCTATCAAATAAAAAGTTCCGATCATCGCTGCGGTCTCTCCAAACGCAGTGACGGGACGAGGGATCACAGCCTGCAAATAAAGATGGACATCAGCCACAGGTTTCTGAAGCTCAGAGAGAGCTGCTCCGCTGCCGCCATCTTGGCAGTGCCCTCACTCCGCCCCCTAACTCCTAGCTAATCCAAAAATGGGCAAAGAGGTGGAGCTGAGACTTCGGTGCATGTCAGTTTATGGCGGACACGCTCACCTCACCTGGCACTCAAAGAGGCCACGCCCTCAATTATTCATAACGTTAAGCTTAAACTAGATTCACCGCCTTGTGGTCGTTTACTCCACCAACCAGTCAAGTTACAGCAAATATGGTCACAGTCTCTCCTTCCCGAGTGATAGCACTGAATAATGCCACGGTCAAGTTGACCTTTGACCTTTTGGATATAAAACGGCATCACTTCGTTTAATCCTCATAGATATTTGAGTAAAACTCGCTTTTATGGCTGTGTTTTGTGAGGTCAGCGTGACCTTGAACTTTGTGCTGAATTTGAAGAAGTTACGTCGAGGCCTCACCGAGATATCAAGTTCACGAGAATGGGACAGACAGCCTGGAGATAATATGTCTCCAGCTGTGTCTCACACGTGAGCCGGAATAATAAGAAACAGGTGAGTTATATAAACAGGTGAGTTATATAAACAGGTGTCATGAAGGAGGAAATCAGCTCTAGACCCCAAAACAGTTTTTGTACCAGGCTGTAAACATGTTGATTTCTGCTGTAAAGTTGGACATTTTAACATGGGAGTCTATGGGGACTGACTCACTGTTGGAGCCAGACTCTAGTGGCCATTAGAGGAACTGCAGCTCCGGAGGTTATCTCCACTACACATACTGTACAGTTACAGTGAGGATTACTGGGTTAAAACATTTAATACCCATCATTACACATGGCGGATGGAAGTCTTTAAATATCTCCAGAAACACGGGTTAATCAGATGAAGTGTGGACGCCATTACTGATGTTTTATATAACCTGTATTTTATATTTAATGTAAAAGAAAAGCTGACCAGTCTGTGGAGTTTTAACCAGGACGGTCACGAACGCGCTCTGCTGCTGGGCTCTATAATTAATTCACTGTGATGTGGCCGCCGCTGCAGTAATTGCTGTCGGCTTCGGTCCCGATAACAAGACGACTTTTGTTCCCTTTCTGATCATCTCTGCTCCTTCACTCATCCCTTCTTTATTTCTCTTACTGCTTCTCCTGGATGAGAGAAGAGAGTTGAAGCGAATAAAGAGCGTCATCTCCGGTGTCAAAAGTAAATAACTGTGCAACCTTTAGTCTCACAGTTCACGGCAGCTAGTGCTTAATTACCACACAGTTCCTGACCTTTACCCTCTGGCACTGCAGCTGACCTCGCAGGTAGGAGGTGTTGCCGTAACCTGGGACCTTAATCTGTTGATACTATAAATGACCCTGTGAGAGGAGGTGGGAAAAGTCTTGAGAGAGGGGAGGAGGAGCGTTTGCTGCATTCCACGTCAGGGTAACCAAAGGGGAATTTACGGCAACATCAAAAAGATAGGGTGCCCTATATTGCACGCCATCTATCTGCATCTTTGTGTGTGTGTTGCTGCAGTAAAGGGTGATTTGCAAGCTGCGCTCCCTCCCAACTTCACAGTGCATCAATCATGCCGCGTCTCATTCCGTAAATGTCACTGGCTTTACGAGACGTGAGGGTCCGGAGCATCATTCACGCTCAGACTGCGGCTGATGGGCCGACCCGCGGCGAGCGGCGGCGGCTCTACCTCCACCTCACGTACACATGTGTGTCAGTCAGTCAGTCAGTCAGTCTGATCGCTGGAAACAACAAGAGAGGAAGTAGCGCTGAGCTGTGTCAGCAGCTCCTCATGGAGATGACAGTCACGTTCTCTTGGTTATTAGATTAGACTGACACCTCTGGCGTTTCTGTTGTTCCTGCAGCCAAGTGATCTGCTCAGCTGTCCAAGCGTCAACATAAACAACTAAATCATCTTCGGCTCATGCAAAGATAAAAACGGGAAACAGAAAAAAGAGAAATAATGTAGAAATGTTCGCACACAGTCAGACTGATACAAGGCGAAAGAACAGGAAGTGAAAAGCTCAGGAAAACAGACGATTAACTGCTTTTACACTGTCAGCTGAGTTCACCGCAAAAATGCAGGGAACTATGTCATCACATGCAGTTACAGAACACACACACACACACACACACACACACACACACACACACACACACACACACACACACACACACGGCCTCTGGTTTAGCAGCATCGTGCTGAGCAGGCGACGGGTCTGTCTACAGGTTTGTGTTTGAGCTCTGGAAAAAGGGGCGAAAATTGGGGGGTTCACCCGGGTGTCACGTTGACATCGGTGGCGATCAGAGCCGATAAATACACACAACTACTCCAGAGCCGTTTGACCTGGGAGTGGATGACTTCTCACTGGCAGGAGGCAGTGAAACGTCAGCTTAGCGGTGGGTGATCTGGCTAAAAGATCACATGACAATCTTTTTGAGTAGAATCGATCTGAATCACTATCTGCTTCCTGTTTCCACTGGTTTTATTCTGAAAGTCTTGACCAGACGTTGTGATTCTTCTTCTTCTTTCTGCTGCTTTGATGCTTCTTACTTCATAGTTCATTAGCTGCTATATCTAATTGTTTTGATTTGAAAGTTTATTTGTTGCTCCGCCTCTTGCTGCTTCCTGTCTCCCTCCCTGCAGCAGGTCTCTGGTCCTGCTGGTGGACTGTAACGCCGCCATCTTGGAGGGCTGCTGTCCGCAGCTACAGTTAGCGGGGCTAGCCCTTTAACCACTAAAAATGGTGTGGTTAGCAAAGACTGAACTTCTAACATCCGATCGTCACCTCTACATCAGCCTGAGGCAAACACTGAAGTCAATCAACACTAAATGAATGTCATTAACATGTTTACACCTCCTGTGGAGGAAGACAAACAGATGCCGTGTCTGAAGTCCTTATTTTCTTCATTCTCCGTTATATTTACTCTCCAACATTTTATACAAGTAACTTCCTGGTTTATATAGTTTATGTTTACACTAGGACACAGTCCAGTCTAAATATCGTGATAGATTATCGGTCCAGGCCTAGTTTACAGAGTTTTGTTTCTCTTAATGAGACAGAAATCCACTTCAGAGAATCACTGTGGAACAAACTGGGAGTCACTAAGAACTTGACACTCAAACTTGTGAGTGATTCAGGAACAGCTGGTGCAGCTCAGTCCTGAGGAGCAGCAGCCGTCAAGATCCTGCTCCTGCCCCGGACGAGAGATTGATTAACTGACCGACGGATCTCTGGGAAAGAGAGAGTGGTCAGCTCTGACGCAGGGGGAATTGTTAAGCACACGTCTCTGACTGACTGAACTGTCTGCGTCTCTTTCTCCGTCTCTCTCTCGGACATGTAGAAACCCACACATTGATTCAGCTGCTGACAGTGAAGCTTCACTCAGCTGCCGCCGTGTCTCTTGAACCTCAGATGAAATAAAGTTAAGTGACAAAAAAACCGAGACAGACAGAAAGACACACACACACACACACACACACACACACACACACACACAGACGGTGTGCAGTGTAAATTCATGAGTCGGCAGTTTATGAAATAAACAAAGGAGGACAACGAAAAAAAAAATGGCGCTACCTGCCCCCGAGTGAACAAGATACAAAGACAGAGACGGTGGAGAAAGAGGCAGAGAGATGCCCTGAGGGTGGACACCACAATAGACCTTGTGTTTAATGCAGGAATGTCGAGAATGATAATGATTCATGAGAAGTCATTAGGCCGTCCTGAATACCTTCCCTCCCTTACACAGTTTATACAGTGTGTGACTGTGTTTGTGTGTCTGTCCAGTTCGTCCCAAACCAGCTCCACGTGAATTTAAATGTCCCATATTTTACACATGATCAATAACTCAATTAGCTGATTGAAATCAAACTAATAGCAACACTTAATTGTTATTTTTAAGTGAAGTGTGAATACTTTCAAATAGGTTTGAAATTATGACTCATTTAAAGCTCCATGTTTCTTCTTCTTCTGTGTTTTATTTGAAGTGTTGATCCATCAGAAGATACAAAAACCATCTCAGTGTAGTTTTACATCTCCTCTCTCAGGCTTCTCTCTGCAGCTCTAGTAACAACAGGTCTGTGAGCCAATCAGAAGAGAGGAGGCTCTGAGCCTCTCTGCTGATTGGCTGACTGTTTTCTGACTGATCCAATAAAAATATATCAGATTTCAGGTAAAAACACTCAGAGAAACCAAATCCTGCAAGGTTTGGATGGTGGGTCCAGGTGGGCGGGGCTTGGTGACTGCTTTGTTGTGACATCACAAAGTTCCAGAAGTCCTGACGGCTGGTTTTAAGGCTCAGTTTCTGAATACAGGCTGTGTGCATTTCTCTGTGGACTGAGGCTTTGATACTTTCACAGTATTAATATAGAAGCTAGAGCTGATCTATAATCACACTACACATGGACACAGACCTTTAGACTGGAGGAGCTTTAATCTAGAGACTAACTGATTAAATTGATCAAATTTGAGCCTCTGTTACACGTCACATCTCCATGTGTTCACAGATTTGACTCTGGTGGCTTGAAGCTGAATGTGAAGCAGCTGAGTGAGACGAACATAACAGCACAACTTGAGTGTGATCTGACACACACACACACACACACACACACACACACACACACACACACACACACACACACACACACAACTTTCAGATCATAGCGAGCAGGGTCTCTGTGTGAGGATGTGAGACCAGCTATCGATATCTAAACAAGTGCAGTCCTTTAGAGACGCGTGCACGTGTGTGTGTGTGTGTGTGTGTGTGTGTGTCTGCAACAAATTCAATTAAATGTCTGATATTTCCCAGCATCTGCCCTGAGGCTTCACTGTACAGACGCAAGAAGAGCAGAAAATAGGAAACCAGGAGAGAGAGAGAGAAGGAGGAAGAGGAGGAAGAAGAGAGAGAGAGTAAAACAGTTGTTAGAGGAAGGTAAAGCCAAGGCAAGTGACTGTGTGTGTGATAATCAAAAGGTTTTCATCAGCAACATCAGACAAGGAAAGAAAAATCAAGAAACTGACTTGACACATCCACTCCTTTACTTCTACTTCTTCTACCATCCTTTCATCCCTCCATCATCCTTCTTTTTTTTCTCCCCCATTTTCTCATCACTGGTCCACTCTGTCTCCTCCTGTCTCTGCATCCATGCCGCCATCCCTCCCTCTCTCCCTCCCTCCCTCTCTCTCTCTCTCTCTCTCTCTGGCAGAGTGGTTATGTAAGGAGGCAGAGCTCGGCAGCTTATTTACGCTCCCATGGGGATTAAGGCAGAAGCCTGGACATGCCAGCACCTGCAATGCTCATTGGCAGTCCGCACCCTCCCTCTCTCTCGCACGCTCGCACGCACGCACACACACACACGCACACACACACACACACACACACACACACACTGAGGGCACTGCAGCAGAGATGACAGCAGAAAGAAACCCTCACAGAGCAGCTAGTCAGGGTGTAAGATGTAGTCTGATGTAGTGGTGCGGTGGCAGCAGCAGTCGTAGGCCACCGGGCTGAGACAGATAAAATGTGTTGGAGATTAGAGGCCGAGCCACATTCTTCAGTCCGGGCTTCATGATCAAAGGCCGCTTTAATATTTCAGATGGTTTCTGGTGCGCTGGTGCACAGTGAAAAAGGATGTGGAGGGGAGGATGTGGACTTCGCTGTGGCGAGCAACTGTTCACAGCAGCGAAGTTATGAATATTAATGGAGGCTGTTCACACTCCACATGTTGTGACGCTCTGGGTGTTTTTATCCATCTTGTGTCGTGGCGAAGACGAGCGTGAATATGACTTTAAATCAATATCATGATTATCTCAAACTTTAACCTCGATTACCATTAATGATCAATTACGACTTGAAGCACCACACAGGAGAGATTTCCAAAAACCAGATCACCAGCAGATTCAATTCAGCTATATTCACAGGACGTACCTCAGCAGGACCTCAGATAAAGATTTAGTAAGTAGAAATTTATATGGAGCTAATTTCCACCTTCATGGCACCTGTTTATATAACTCACCTGTTAACATTTCATTAAGGCTTAGAGTTATGGGGGTATTGAGGGTGTGGCCTCTTTCAGGGACAGGTGGGTGAGTGTATGCTTGCCACAGCTCCACACACGCCCCTTCTCTTGACACTGCCAAGAGGGCAACGGTGGAGCAGCTCACTCTGAACTTCAGAAAACCTGTGGGTTGACGGTACAAACGCAGCAAAAGTGATGCGTTTTCAAAATAAAACGTGTCAGTGTGGACGCAGCCTCGGGCTCGTCGCCATCGCCAGCTTCACTTTGAGTGAACATGGACCAGCGTTAGCTGAGCCACGGGACTGAACACGAGGTCATGAGGGGACGGTTCATGAACGCAGCATTGGGGAAAGTATTAACCGACATGTGGGTTTGACAGTTCCTCAGTTAACGTCTCGGCTCTGACCTGGAGTCAGCTCACACACTCTGCAGCGGCGTCTGGTCTGTCTGTGTGTGAGCGGCAGAGGTGGAAAGAGAAACAAAGAGTGAGACGTAGTTGCTCAGACTGATAAACTGTGTGTTTTCCCTCTCCCTCCACTCCAAGCTTCCCTTCATCCACTGAAAAAAGGCAGTTCATCAGTTCCTCAGCTGAAGCCATTTCATTAAGGTTTCATTCCACTCCTGTTAATTAACTTAGCAGTCGTTTTATTTCTCTACAATAAATCTAAATCTTGCAGAATCAGCGGCGGTTCCTGTTTGATGTCTCAGGTTTCTGTGTGTGTGTGTGTGTGTGTGTGTGTGTGTGTGTGTGTGTGGGGGGGGGGGGGGGGGGGGGTCATTTCTTGAACGCCTACAGAAACAGCAGAAACAGCAGCAGCCACGTGTGTGCCAAAGGAAAGTAAACATAACTGATGAAGCGTTTTCTTACAGCGCATTCAGAAAGTCTTCAGACCCCTTCAGTTTTTTTGTGATGCTGAAATTGTTTAAATTAATTTATCTGAACGCACTGTACAGAGAAAACAAGAGGATTTATTTATTTTAGGAAAATACCAATGAAAAGAAGAACTTTTAAAGATGCAGAGCTTTTAATTTGCACTGTTTGGGCTGCTTCATCCTTGAGCTGAGAAGCTAATAAGCCCCTGAACTCACATTTTTACAGTGGAAACATCCAGTTTCTGTTTGTGCATCTCAGCTGATTCAAAATGCAAATTTAGATTTGTGTGTGTGTGTGTGTGTGTGTGTGTGTGTGTGTGTGTGTGTGTGTGTGTGTGTGTGTGTGTGTGTGTACAGAGTCAGTTAGCCCGCTGCTGCACCGCCTCCAGGGACCACGCTGAGCATTAGCATATTGTCAGAGCAGATCTTCCACCAGTGATGCTGCTGTCATCACTGGCTGCCAATCAAAGTTCATCCTCATTAATTCCCACGCTGCTAAACCTCTATCTGATTAGAGCTTTCTTTTTTCTTTTCTTTTTTTTTTTTTAAGAGTGTTGTCATACATTTTTCCAAACAGCGCAGGTCCTTCGGTGAGTTTATGAAACCTCTCTGCTCTGATGTGTTAATGTAGATCACAGTGAATGGCAGATAGAATGGGGG
>NW_019175380.1:799504-823871 GCF_002260705.1 Seriola dumerili
CAAGCCCTTCACACACACACACACACACACACACACACACACACACACACTGGAGGTTTTCAGCATCACCTTTAGTTTAACTGCTAATAACTTGAGTTACACTTGGAGAAAGAGTGAATAAGAAAAGACAGCTGATGTAAGAGAGAAAAGACCCCACCCCCCCATCCACGTATTCACTACCCCACCCCACCCCACCACACCCTGCCGCCGCCACCATCCTGACTGAGCTCCACCGCTGCAGGAGCAACGTGGAAAAATAACCACAATACTGACTCTTGTGTTTTGAACCAGAGCCTTTGGTCTGGTCTGCCACCCACTGGGACTGAGGCTGCTCAGTGTGTGTGTGTGTGTGTGTGTGTGTGTGTGTGTACACATGAACATGCACGTTACCTGCTCCCTGACCCAGAGAAGAAGGAACTGGGAGGACAGGGACTGAGGACCAGAGACAGAAAGGTGTGTGTGTGTGTGTGTGTGTGTGTGTTGGGGGGGGGGGGCTGAAGATGATTGGCTGTGACAGTAAGTCCCACTGTTACAGAATCCTCTTCACCCTCCCCCTTGTTCTACCAGCGAGTCTCAGGTGAGGGGTGAAGTCATGTGACCACGCTCAACATACAGTCTTTTAATATGAGTTAGCGTCTGTTTAATGATGATCCTAAAGCTCCAGGTAATGGAGACAGTAATAGATGAGTTTATTTCACAATCATTAGTCGTCTTCAACAGATGATAAAAAGACTGAACTGGTGAACGAAATCAAGGGAAGGTGTGTGTGTGTGTGTGTGTGTGTGTGTGTGTGTGTGTGTGGTACAGTTGAGGAGGAGGGAGGGCATACACAGAGCGACAGATCCCAGGTGGCTGAGCAGACCCTCGTCATTTGTCCTTGATTTCTGACCCTGAACTCCGATGCTCACGAGATACAGATTTAAACTGATGTGTGTATGAAAGACACAATAATGATAATAATGACATAGATATAAATAGATTAATAAATAAATAAACAAATAAACAAACAAACAAACAAGTGCAGACATTAACAGGTAAATACATAAACAATGCCAAATAAATACATTTTCGTAATGAAAAATTCTGATTCTCTCTTTTTATATTTATTAATTTTTTATTAATGCATTTCTACATTTATTTATTTATGTATTTTAGTATTTGTTAATTACGTATTATTATTTATTTTAATTAATTTATTAATTTTTAATCGTTTATTATTTATTTATTTAACTATGCATTTTAATATGTATTTCTGTGTTTCTACATTTATTTCTGTATTTATTTATTGATTTCTACATTTCTACATTTATTTATGTATTTCTGTGTCTGTATGTTAATGAGGTGGGCGGTCCTTCCTCAGTCTAAAGCCGGATTGGTTACAGCAGTGTGATTGACTGGATGGATCTTCTACCACTGCCTTGACTTGACTGATACACAGCAGCTTTGTCTTTCCACTGTTCACTCAGCGACTGCGACACTAAGGTTTAACGACTGCTCAGACTCTTTAGTCACGTTTCTTTCACATGCTTGTTTTTGTGTCTCTATCCCCATTTTCATTAACACTTTTCTGCTCCATGTTAATCTAATCCCCATTTAATGTATCTTATATTTAGGTTCATCTTTTTAAATCTCCCAGTGATAATGTTCAATCCACTTCCCTCTGATTTGAGGCGCAGCTCTGCTCTGAGCACACCGAGGCCAGGTACAGCCCACAGCGAACACCGATATCTAAAGCCCCACTGAGCACAGGGGCGAGAGAGGAAACATATTTTCTGTTTATACCAACACTAACAGGTCTTAATGAAGCCTCGGGAAAAAAACACGTCAGGGGAGCGTGAGAATTAGCAGCAGGGCAGGAAAGAGATGGTGAGGACGAAAGGAGAGAATTGAAGTCAGAGAAGGCAGAGGAAGGGAAACTCTGCGGTCCAATCTTCTGAGTGTTTTGGGTCGTGAGCCAAGTGTGAGATTTGCTGCCGGATGCCGTTTCGGGAGCGTCTGCAGACACAGAGGAGGCACTCTCTGGATTAACTGGCTGATTTGTTGCCTAACGGTGAGTAAGTACCCAATCAGCTCTGTGAGAGACGCTCATTCTTTACAGTATCCTGGAGGCAATTAATGCCTCCTCACATCACACACACCCCCACATCCAAACTATTACAAACCAACACCATGTCCTCAGATGAGTCCCAACTGGTACCTGATGATCCCGACCCGAAACGAGGCCAACAAACACTTGTTACACATCAAGAACAAAACCACAAACCACAATAACACACACACAGAATCAGAGTGACAGTGAGGTTCCTGCCTTCAGGTGTTCTGGCTCGACTCAGCTCAGAGAGATGGAACAGGTATTTACAGGACGGCGTGACATGATGTAACCTCTGAAGAGGGAGTTTAGAGACTCAGCATCAGAGAGCTGAGAATCACAGACACAAACAACACGAGAGAAGTTACAGTGATGAAAAAGGTCAGAGGTCAGGAGCCAGTGATGGAGAACCAAAGAGTTGACGACTAATCGCCGATACAAACTGCCGATGTGACCAACGGTGATTTAGCTTTAAGGTTAAATGGTGTGTAAATTAGGGCTGTAACTAGTGATCATTGTCATTATTGATTAATTGATACTGAAAATAAGTGTTAGCTGCAGCCCTGACCCCGGCTCCTGCACTGTGCTTCAGCCATGGGTGTGTTAAAGAGGCCTGGGTTCCACATTCAAAGATGGCAGCCCCATTGCGTCTATGTGAGCAACTGTGAAAGTTGCTCCTTCAGCTCAAAGGCAGAGAGTCTCCACGGGCTTTTCATGCTGCTGCACTTTATCCCAGTGGAGTCTGTCTCCAGCTGAGCCGGCTGAGAGAGGCACACACACGTGAGGGGGGGTAAAATAATTCAGTCATTCAGCTCAAATGTAACTGGACCAAATGGGTCAAATTCTGATAGAACAAAGAGTCATTTTCTACGGTGCAAAAGCTACAACACAAATCTAAAAGCCACAACACAAATATTAAAGCCACAACACAAATATAAAAGCTACAACACGAATGTAAAAGCTACAACACAAATATTAAAGCCACAACACAAATCTAAAAGCCACAACACGAATACAAAATGCAAAAGCAACAACACGAATGCGAAAGCAACAATACAAAATATAAAATCTACAACACAATTACAAAAGCCACAATACAAATATAAAAGCCACAACACAAATGTAAAAGCCACAACACAAATGTAAAAGCCACAACACAAATATTAAAGCCACAACACAAATATAAAAGCTACAACACGAATGTAAAAGCCACAACACAAATATTAAAGCTACAACACGAATGTAAAAGCCACAACACAAATATTAAAGCTACAACACGAATGTAAAAGCCACAACACAAATATAAAAGCTACAACACGAGTGTAAAAGCCACAACACAAATATTAAAGCTACAACACGAGTGTAAAAGCTACAACACGAATACAAAATGCAAAAGCAACAATACAAAATATAAAATATAAAATCTACAACACAAATATAAAAGCCACAACATGAATGTAAAACTCAAATGCAACACAGGCAACTGTGTATGACGCGATTCAAAATAGTCCACCTTTACGTCCTCAGTAATAGTCCCTCAGGAAGCTGGACCAATACTATAGATGGATCCCTGCTCACTTCTGCTGTGGCTTGATTTGCATTAGTGTTGTGGCTTTTGTATTTGTCTTGTTGCTTTGGTATTTGTCTTGTGGGTTTTGTATTTGTCTTGCGGGTTTTGTCTTGTGTTGACCCGTCTGAAACTAGGTCCTGGTTTCACTGAGTTCTATTTTATGAAGAATCTACCAAATAAAGAAAGATGAGCACAATGTTCTTCCAGTGCAAACACAGCTAGAGCTCTGAGAGTTTCTTTTTCTTACAGATCGTGGGAGGGAAAAACTGATGAAAATATCACTTGCGAAATATTTACCCTCTTTAGCAGAGCAAAACAGAAAACTCTTAACTGAAGAAGAAGCGTCTTAATTACAGGAAGGAGGGGGATTTATGGGAAACATGTTGTTTTTATCTTAATAACAGCACAAACAAACCACAGGCATGAGATAAACCCAGCACTAAAAACTGCTGTTTATACAATGCTCTCATTTGTCTCTGGTAATCACACTAATTAAAACTAATCAGAATTATCTGGAATATAAAAGGGGCTTAAAACTGTTACACATATCACTTTTAAGAGCAAAGTATTAAAATGATCCCATTATTTTCTTCTTTCAAATGAACCGCACTGATGTAATGTAGGATTTTCTCATTAATAAAGTGCTGTGAAATTATAAACAGAAGGCCTGATTATCTGCTTTGCTCTGTGTATTTTTTTTGTTTAGTCTAATTCTGGAGCTCTCAGGCTGGATTCCCAGTGCAGAATAGTTTTGCATCAAAAGCAAAGAGGAGGGAAATAATAAATTCTGCCGATAATAAACAGCCTGAGTCGACTGTGAAGCTGTCATCGCAGCTCGGATCACAACGATTCAGTCGCAAAGAGGAAAATCCAACAGCAGCGACGTCTTTACTTTCCAGGGTGCCGGTCAAAAAACACAGGTTTCAAAATGAGCTGCATGAGGTCATGGGTAAAACAGGAGAGGTTCAGATTGTGGGTTCAGGTTCAGGCCAGGGCTGAATGCTGCGTCCAGTGTTCCTGTGTTCCACTGGTCTATATTCAAACAGCCACAGACCAGCGGTCAGCACCACAGCCTCATATACAGAGCAGAAATACGCCTCTCTAAAGGGTCATTACACACCGAGCCAGACCTCCCGAAAAGCCTGAAGCTCCTCCACTGGGAACCCGACCGCAGCCATCAGCAGCCGCCGCCGCTCAGCTGCACTCAGCTGACCGCGAGGCATCGGGATCCTCAGGAGGAAGGAGCGGAAACTCTCGACACCGGATCCCCGGAAACACTCGCTGAAAACAAAGGCCGTGCCGCAGAGCTTCAGCACGGGCAGATCGATGAAATCAATCGACTTCTGATCAACACTGCAGTGCGTTGGAATGATGAACAAGCGAGGGAAGCACCACAGAAGAAGAAGAAGCTGCTGGATTTCCACCAAGAAAACAACCATGAATTTGTCTTTTCACTGACGAGGAGTCCAATCCTGTTTCTCAGAGTAATTAATCACGTCCTGGGTCGAGACAGAGCGGGAGAGGAAAGTGAGTGTGTGTGTGTGTGTGTGTGTGTGTGTGTGTGTGTGTGTGTGTGTGTGTGTGTGTGTGTGTATGCGTGTGCGTGTGTGTGAGAGAGAGAGAGTACTCTGTGTCCTCCCTGCACAGCGGTCAGCATATTGGCTCAGCCATTTCCTCCTCGGCTCAGGCTGTAGTCTATAAAAGTTAATGATCCCACTGAACTGAACTGAGACCGGTGCACGCAAACCTCTACACCTACACACACCAGAGTGTTTCTATGAAAGCAGAGACATGCGAGTGTGAATGAGCACACGCTGCACCATTAATCCCCCCCCCCCCCCCCACACACACACACACACACACACACACGGCCCTGCAGGCCTGTATTTTAAGGCTCAGAGGAGTTGGGGGCAGGAGGCTTCCTCCCTGTCTCCTCAAATTTCACACACACTTCAGTTGTAAGCCTCCTTACATAACACTGCTGCCCAACTACCACCACGCTGCCAGTGTGTGTGTGTGTGTGTGTGTGTGTGTGGGGGAGGATCATTTCACTGGTCAGTAATCACTGTTCTAAGCGATAGCCGCTGCTCTGAACTTGTAATTCTCAGCACTGCTCAAAAGAGAAAAGAAGGAGACATGAACACACACACACACACACACACACACACACACACACACACACACTGTCATAACATTTAGTTCATTCACATAAGGAAGAAGCATTAGTCGAACAGAGGAAATGTTGAAGAAAGGAGCACAGATAGAGGGGAGGAGGAGGAGAGAAGGTTTGGAGAGAAAAGAAACTGGAGGGAAGATTGAAGAGAGGAGAAGATGAGGAGGAGTCTGGTGATGAAGACAAGGAGAAAAATGAAAGCTGAGCCTAATGAAAAGAGAGATTGACAGATATTGTTAAAGAATAAATCACACAGCCAAAAATAAAAAGCAGTCACACTGAAAACTGAGAAACACTTGGAGGGAAGTGGACACACACACACACACACACACACACACACACACACACACACACACACACACACACACACGTTATTGGAGAGGATGGATCTTATCGCTCTGTGTGGAGAGGAGCAGTGGAGAGCTCTCTCTCTCTAACAGATGCCACATTACACCGTCACATCAACACCCATAAAAGACGACGACACCGTCAGGAGGTGGTGTGTGTGTGTGTGTGTGTGTGTGTGTGTGTGTGTGTGTGTGTGTGGAGAGACTCCCTGCAGAGCGCCTCCTCTGATGTGTCTTAATTAGCCTCCTGATGTTTTATGTTAATCCTTCTTCTTCTGTCTGCTTCACATCGTCACCACTTTCCTTTCCTTTATATTCATTGTGCAAATACAAGGCTGATGCCTACAGGCCGACAGTGGCCATGGCGGCATAAACACGCACGCACACACACACACACACTAACTGTAGCCCTTCCCGAGACCTTCTCATCTCCACTGTACTGTGTTACTCTTCCCAACCACACAAACATGACACCATTGTTCGGCTGCTGTGGATTTTGAGTCAGTCAAACCGCCGCCGCCGCCGCCGCCACCGCCTGCAGCTGTGCAGCGTCATGGCAACACGGCGTTCACAATGAGCGCTGGGATAACGTCGTTCAAAAGGAGATATCAGCGTCTCGTCAGCTGATACTGGGTGTGTGTGTGTGTGTGTGTGTGTGTGAACAGGTTTCACTCCTGTGATGATGATGATGATGATGAGTGTTTCTCTTTAAGGCCAGCAGATGTAATGTGTTTAAAAAGCTCACAGATGATCAAACTAGTCGATTGATCGGTTCGTTTAGTAATATTACTGTATGTTTATCTTTTAAAGTAGTTTATCATCTGTTGGTTACAGCTTCTGAAAGTGAGACGGTTCATATTGTAAACATATTTCCACTTTCTGATCACGGTGCCAAACTGAAACTTTAAGCAGGGGCGAGCGATGCTGCAAAATTTCTTTTCAGTCCGATAGGATGAGTGATACAGGTCAAGAATCACCGATATCAATACAGATACGTTTTATTATGAAAAGCTGCTTCTGTATGTTCATGTAGGGGAGAGCGGTGTCATGACTTATGGGGTTCATGAATCATCAATACATTTTAACGAGCACTAAATGATTTGCCAAAAGGTCATTGTAAGGATGGCAGGAGTTCTAAACGCCACCTGTGAGACCTGTGTTTGTGTCTCTTTATGACATTTCATGAACTGAATAATTTCAATTATTTGGAGAGAAATCAACAGATTAATCAATAAAATAATTAAAAGTGATGCTCTGTGTGACATCACAGTCCTGTTCGGTGAGGATTACAACTGAACTGAACCATCACTGCCAGGACACGTGGCAAATTCTATTCATTTACTTTTTATAATACTGTGATAAAAATCCCATATGGCGGGAAATATCGCGATATTCAATATTAACGAATATCGGTCGAAGACTATTCACAATTTAAACTCATTCAGAATCATTATCGGTATCGTTACGGCTTTAGCTGAGGTCAGGGCACATGAAACAGATATACGTCATTTTCCTGTGTTTGTTTGTGCCGTTAGCTTTTGTTAGCACCATGTTGTTTTCAACATACTGAGTTGCAGTTTGACAGGCTGATCCCTAATAACCAGAAGAGAAACGATCCGTGTGTGTGTGTGTGTGTGTGTGTGTGTTATGGGGGAGGAGGTGGTGCCGTTCATTACACCCTGTGTTTTACAGGGTTTCTGGGTTTAATAGCTCAGTTAGATGCTGTTGTTGGTTCTCGCTCATTGATGTCAAGATTTAAAAAAACATCATGAGTTGTGAAATGCCCGTCTCTGATTCTCAGCACCATCTTGACTCATCGAGCCTCAGTCTTTCCTGAGAGCAGCTCTGCTTTCTGCCAGCTCCACCAGTTCTCCAGGACTCGACGGCCCTGCCAAAGAGCGAGGAGCCAGTTTCTGCCACTTTCTGCCAACTGAGCCGCCATCCTGTTCTTTCCTACCTAAGAGAAGAGGTTTAGTGGCCTCCAGGCCAAACACAGAGAAAGCCGAGGAGAGAGGGGTGAAGAGAGGAGAAGGACCGCAGTGAAATTTAATGAAAGGAGAGAATTTATTCTGAGGTTCAGAAAATCTGAGTTAACCTTGAGGAGATGGGTAAAATGGCGCAATGGGTAAATATATCTGTAAAAAGCTCTCTGCCTCCCCGTCACAAGACGAGGGTCGGCTCTGGCTCTCTGACCGAGTTTACCTCCTTCACACTGCCTCCCTTCTTCTTCTCTGTCCTCTCTTGCTCACCTGCCGCGCCGCTCTTACAGCGTCAGCCCAGTGGCGAGGCTGCATCCTGACACGCCGCCTAACCTCAGCGTGTTTCACCAGCCACACAGCACAGAGCGCTGGATCCGATTTCTACTGCGAGGCCGCATTGATCTACATGTCAGCGCTGCTTCGATCAGCGCTCTGCAAAATACACTAAAATCTATGCTGCGCAGTCAATTGTCTGGGAGCACAGCCTGAGAGAGAGAGAGAGAGAGAGAGAGAGAGAGAGAGAGAGAGTGTCACAGGAAAGGAAGTCAGTGCTGTGAAGAAAGCCTTTCTCTGTCCCACAATAAGTTCCTGTGTGCTTGTAAAGGAGCCGTGATCCCGAGCTCTCCGTGGTTACAGCCCCTGTATTCACACCAAGCGCCTGAGCTGCTTCACCACCTCAGCAGGAACCTCGGAGCCGAAAGAAAAGCTCTGACCTTTATCTCGTCCGCCGCCTCTCTCATTTCAGCATCTGTGGGTGCCTGAAAGCTCCGGACCAACGCCGCACCTCCCTCACCCGGCCAGGCCACGGCAGGGTCAAAGGTCGCGGCAGTAATGACAAGATGATATGCTCAGCCTGAGCCGGTCGGCTGGTGCTGAACCCTCGACATAGGGTTTAGTTTCTCAGTGATCACCAACAGTACAAAAGCTCAATCTATCCCGTCCATTAATCGGTTTGTTGAACGACAGATTTAATCATTTGTTATTTTCTAAAACATCTATAATTACCACCTTGTGGTTGTATGGCTCCAGCTGCAGTCGACATCCATGTCTGTACAGATTCATATAAGTGGTGAAGACTAATGAAGGGATTTATGTTTGTGTTTGTTTTGTGTCTTAATTAGAGGAAGGTTATGTCTCGTCATCGCTCTACACAGATCTGATGTTTTCATCTGCTGCCAACTTTAAAAACAAAACTGTTTCCTTTAATCAATACCTTTAACTCTACAGCTCAGCCAAGCATAAAAACATTTATACGTTTCTTCCACTGATGTTTCCACGCTATTATTTTTATATACTTATATATAAGATATGATATTTTTCTATTGAGTAAATGTGCATAAAAACAGGTGGATGGGAACAGAGGTGGGTGATCTGGCTCAGAGATGATATGATGATCTTTTTGAGTAGAATCACAATCCACCACCTGAATCCAGTTTCCGCTCTGATTTTATTCTGAAAGTCTTGACTGGAAATTGTGATTCGTATCTTTCCCGCCGCTTTGACGCTTCGGTTCAAATGTGTCACAGCTAATCTCACTTTTTTGCTTGGTTCATATTGAGCATTCATTTGGACAGCACTGTATTGATTTATTCATGATGTGCCATATGTAAGTGTTTTAATTAAATTTAACTTTTCAAAATTAAATATCTAAATATAGCACTTTTGAATGACGCGATATTAGATCCCGAGATGGAAACACACTCACCGAGAAGATGACCGGCAATAGCAATGAAATACAAGAATTTAAAATATAACACAAAACACGTCACATGATCAGAATTAAACAGAAAGTGAATCATAAAACCATGAATAAAGTTATAAAACACAAACTCCTGACAGCTGAGGAACACTGACGCAGTTCAGCATTTACAGGAAGTTTTCAAGGTCAAGTGTCTGGATGTTTAAAATATTGATTGGCTGACTGATGAAGTGTTTGATTTACTCCATTAAAAATAGTTTTTTTAATGGAGCTTTTGTCGAGGCGCTGAACCAGACTGTTTCACTGCATCTGAATGAATCTAGTGTCGTGTCTTTGTCTGGGTGTGTTGCTGCGGCTGAGCTCTGTCCAGTAGCACTCAGCGTGTGCTTATGTCTCTTAATCCTCAGCGTTGGCTGAAGCCAGCACTAAAGCCAAGATTAGCCCACATACACACACACACACACACCAAAGGGTCGCACGCACACACACACACACACACACACACACACACACACACACAGCTACAAACTAAGAGATCACATACGCCTTGCATAAACAGGGTGACACCGACTTACGCGCACACGGCAACAGAAAAGCGCTGTGTGTGCGTGCGCTCCATGGTTACACAGACGCTGAGTGACGGCGAGCAGTTGACATCCTGTGGTGTCAACACTTAGTCGCAGGGACGTGGAAACACGGCGCAGTCATTTGGATGTGTGGCAACGCTCCATCTTTTCTCAGGCACCGCTCACACAGCTGAGCAGACACACGACGAATGTTAAGTCACAGCTTTTATCCCAACGACTGGAGTGAACAAATTAACCTCTGTCTGTCTGTTCTTTCAGGGGGCGGAGCTAAACTCGGCACAGGGGGCGGGGCTTTCTTCATTTTAAAATTCACACCTGTGAAATATCTGATCTTTTCTATTTCACCTGCACAATATGAGGAAAACCAGTGATGACACTGTTCAATATGGAGACGCAGACGTTCCTATTAGAGGACGCAAAACTCTCACCTGGGGACAGACCTCTGGTTTTAATAGTTCGTTTTCAGTACAGGGGAAAAAGACATGAAAAACAAACATTTTCTTTTTCTTACATTGTAGTGAATTCAACATTATTATTTAATTCAGAGTTTGAGCTCTGTAATGTTAATGAGAGTTAATGAACGTGTATTTCACCCCACAGGTACGAGTGTGGCAGCTACTACTGATCCGAACCACACAGGGACCAGATGTACAGTGAATATGTACTGAATGAATCCTGAGATAGGGAAAGAAAAGAAGGACGTATTTGAATGAACCTGGGAGCCTCTGAAACATGCGACCCCTGAATTGGCGCACAGATATTCTGTGTGTTTAAAATACAGGCTTCTTGGTTTTGATCGTATTCTGAATGACATCCATAAAGATCACCGACTTCCTGTGTCGTTTCCTGCATCTTTAGCTCCTCCTCCTCCTCCCAGCTGACTCGTTATTTCTGACCTCAGCAGTTCAACATGGACCCACTTTGATCAGCTCTGCCGTTATCTGCCCCATTTTAACCAACAGCAGTGAAGGGCTTTTACTTTCATTTGAGCGTGCTCGTCTTCATTACACCGTTTATCATGCTGTTTATCGTGATGTGGTGAGAACGAGGGAGAAAACAACCCAGAGAGAGAGACACACAATGGATTGTGCATAATTACGCTGAACCTGGAGGGTCACACTCTACAGAAGAGCGTGGGCCCTTCAACACAGTTACCACTGTCGGCTCATCACGAGTAAACACGGTCGCACAGTCCAGCCTCGGCCACAGATACCCAGCTAAACACACACACACACACACGGCAAGTGAAGGTATGGTTGAACAGAACACTGTGTCGCTGTCTGTGCGACCATGTGTGTGTTTGTTTGTTTGTTTGTTTACCAAACAGAGGAGTTGTGAGGCGTTCAAGTGACCTGCGCTCCTCTCAGTACAAAATCCAGTCACTGTATGTTTACCTGAGCACAACTGAGGGCAGAGCTTTACTAGACTGCTGCACAGAGTGATCCACCACAGAGCGGGGGAGAGAGAGTGTGTGTGTGTGTGTGTGTGTGTGTTAGTGACTGTGTGTGTGTGTGTGTGTGTGTATATATAACTATACAATGGGCTGGGAGCTCGGCTTGGTCAGACGCTTTGGCAGAGGTGAGCCAGAGCTTTCTATAAAAGCCCTGTGAAAACTGCTGAGCAGTGCTGTTATCACTGTGTGTGTGTGTGTGTGTGTGTGTGTCTGTGTGTGTGTGTGTGTGTGTGTGTGTGTGTACAGTATACTGTATGTGCACAGTTAATACCACTGTGCAAAGCCTGAATTCCAGCACTATCCTCAAAGCACTGACACATCACTTCTTCTTCTTCTCTTACACTAACAAAACTTGCCTTCAATCCCTCTGTAATAATCCAGATTCATTCACATATTCGTGACTGATTATTGATTCTGAATTTATTTTTATTATCACGTCCTTTAGACTTGAGAAGTTAAAATGTGGCTGAACAACAGAACGCAGCGTCTCACCACACAGGTGCACTAATTATAAACAGGACACGTTCAGCTGCATCCACCTGCTGGAAGAAAGACTTTGATTTAGCTGCTCTGTCCTCAGCATTAATTGATATGAAACACTCCGATTTGCGATAATCACCGTTATCTGAAGACGCCGTGTTTGCCTGGAACGCAGGCTCAGTTTGTTTCAGGACGTCGGCACGTCGGAGGTGCAGAGCTGGATTTAATAAATATGAGACGTAGAGAGAGAGAGAGAGAGAGAGAGAGAGAGAGAGAGAGCCGGGGCTTTGTAATGTGTGTTCAAATCTAACACTTGACAGCATTTACAGTATACAAAGAAGAAATCAACAGCTGGGTAAAACTGCAGTGGGTAGAGCGAGCTCTGCAGGAGCTGGTGTTTGTGTAGCTATACAGGACGACAACACAGCGACTGCTGAAATTACATTTATTTGCATGGATTAACAGCCTGTTGAGAAATGACAGACACCGGGGCCACGATGCAAATTACCGAGTCAACAGTTTCTTCAGTGACGAGCAGAACCCAACGCTTCAAGAGACTACACAACAAAGTGTGTGTAAGTGTGTGTACCATGTGACTGTCCCGTTTCTTCTGGGTTTTTTTACGATATAATGAAGAATATCAAATATGGTGTGGAGGACCAACACCTGGATATATGACTGGTTAGCTTTCCAACCAGTCAGAGACCTTGTTACATCCCATGGCCAATCGGGATTGTTTAGCCTGGAAAGGCTAACAGGAGACGCTAAATGACTAAGCTAATCGATGAGCTAACAGGAAAAGGAAAAGGAGCTGGAAACAGGAAATGGAAATTGAAGAGGGAATCCAGGTGTGTATTGCCATTTTTAAAATGCCTTTTCAAATAGTTTTATTCATGAATTAATAAATGTATTGATAAATTGCTTATTTAATTATGTTTTATGCTGTTTTTGTAAATCCATTTTTAAATCTGAAGTATTTATTAATGGATTAATCGTTCATTTATAAATTCTTTTTACAACTCCTATTTTTAATACTTATTAAAATATGAAATTAAGGAAATGCTTTATGACTTTTCCTGTGACATCCCTGGTCCTCCATAATGTGGTGGGAAATATCGCAATATTCGATATTATCAAAAATCAAAAAGTCAAAATGGAAAGAAAAACAATTTCTGAATCAAAGTGCAAACCAATAAATCATTCATTAAGTATTCGATTTTAAAACATATTTCTGTACATCTAGGGCTGGGTGACATACATACATACATTTTTATTATTGCTCCATGTCATGACAAAATATTCATTTTGAAATGTCCCATAAAATTATGAAAAAATCTGCCACAGAATGAAATCTTAAAAAGATTAAAATTTTCTTTTTTTTATACTTGCAGAGCCACAAAGTCCAGAAATGAGATATTTTTCTTTATTCTATGAGCACAAGATATAAAAATGTGTAATCTTTTCGGACAACAGAACGCTTTAAATTCTATAATTTTGCTGCAATAACAATTAAATTATTAATATCTGACTCAACAGGATGAACTTAAATAAACACACATTTCATCACTTCCACCACAGCACCAGTCAAACCCATTCATTACATGAGTTTCCATCATTTAATAATTATAATATTTCATCTATTTCAGCCTCTGTGTTCTTCAAAGACCAGATGTCAAAGACGACAGCTGAGACACCTCTCACACCTGTGTGTATATTCACACACACACACACTGACAGGTGATCCAACGGCAAACATCAGTCCTAACACTTTGGTCGCCCGGAGCACAAGCTTGTATGATCATCCTCCTCCTCCTCCTCCTCCTCCTCCCTCCTCCCTCCTCCCTCCTTCGACCCATGACTCATCATTTCAGAGTGCACCTGATCTCAGCTCATCCTCTCATCCCTCCTGCTCATCAAGCCCCAGCAGCAAACAGCGAGGAGGTGCGTCCACAGACGGGCAGCGAGGAGAGGGTAAATATTTGAGAGTGTGTGTTGTTAATACAGTCAGCCACTCGCACATTCCAGCATGTCCACCTCAGACTCTTGGCTGTGTGAACACAAACACCTCCGTCGTGGACGAAATGACCAAACCGGCAGCGATTTGACACATGAGCTCTCAGAGAAGGTGACACCGCCGCGATGGCTGCTCGTGTCGTTAGCTGACAGATTTAGACGTGGGATATTTTCAAGCATATTTCCTCACCACACCCACACACACACACACACACACACACACACACACACACACACACACACATGCCACTGACAGAACATATGCAGCTGAAGGCCGTCAGCTCCCCACAGTGCTCCAGATGGCGGGGCAGCGAAGGCCACAAAGTGACAGCGCCACCGCTTTCATTCATCCTCCGCCCTGTTGCTGCACAGACTTCACACAAACTCCCTCCCCAGAACAAACGCTGCCATTTACACCTGCGTGGAGCCGATGAGTAATGACGGCTCCGTCTACGCAAACTGACAGAACAAATGTGAGCTGAGACATTGTACAAGGGCAACGAGTGGGAGTGACACAAAAGAGTCAGTGTGTGTGTGTGTGTGTGTGTGTGTGTGTGTGTGTGTGTGTGTGTGTGTGTGTGTGTGGGTCCACATGACTTGTGGTGAGAGGAGGAGTGCCATTTACTGATGATCCGTTCACCATTGTGGCCATCTTGAATGTTGCACCACAAAAGAGCTGGAGAGCTGAATCACATCGACAACCACTCAACCTCAGGGCTGAGTGTGTGACGTGAATATGATGCCTGACATTTGAGTTTTTAAAAATCTGACAACATTATACCGGCTGCTATTAAACTGTTTAACATAAACACACGAGCTAAACACACAGAGCTGAGAAGGAGCTGTAACATTTTAAAAGAATTGTGACCAAGATATATGAAGAGCGGGACAGATGAACCTGTCCCTGCTCTCTGGGAAACAAACTATATAAAGGAGACATTGTCTTTGGTCTGTCTATACTGCAATGTCTTGTTTCTTTGTCTGGCTGACGTTTACACCGACACATATATATATCCTAATCCAAGTCCTTTAAAAGGTCACATATTGTCTAAATCAGTGGTTTCCAACCTTTTCCAAACTACACTGAGATGGTTTTTATATCTTCTTATGGATCAACACTTCAAATAAAACACAGAAGAAGAAGAAATATGGAGCTTTAAATGTTTATATCTGTGGAGCTGATACTTTAATGAACCTGAATGTTGATTAAATGTGTATCTAACACACTGAAATAACATCTTTCTTATTTTTTTTTTTTACAGGCTAATTGATCCAAATCCTGATACTGGACTCATCAGGAGGAACATGGAGACTGAGTTAAACTACGACTGCTAAAAAATGTACAAGCTGTTTTGTGACCCGAGCTGGGAGGAACAATAACGTACAACACCAGTATTTTATTTACACGGTGGTAGATAACAGTGGCATTTAGGGTGAGAGTTGAGGGAGCGCAGAGCGGCCGAGCAGGGAGTGGAGGTGATAAGGAGGGAATTGAGGTGGTAATTGTGAATTGTACTGTGAGATTGTGGCGGCTTAAAGTCAAGACAACGGGGTTTTTCCACCCAGCTCACCACAGCGAGTCTTTGCTCTGTGTCTGTCACCGAGTCCCAGTTGCACTTACAATGGGGCCGGGGCACAGAGCATGTGTCACCCATCTGTCAGACAATATGTCAACACGGCCATAACACTCCTGCTAAATGTGGCTGCGGCCCATTAAAGGCCCGATGCTCCTCCAATTATTCTCCACTTCTTCACATAATCTCCCTGCTGCCTTCCTTCGCCTGCGTCTCTGTCCCATCCAGTTTCCAATCAGTTTCCTTTTCACGTTTTTCTCCATGAGTGGGTGGAGGCGGTGCTTTATGCAGAAGCAGACTGCTAAAACATCCTCCTGTATTTAAATGTGACTCCAGCGGGAACAAACGCATGTGCATCATTAAAACAACTGGATTCTGTCCCTGTGCCTGCCATGCATCCATCTATATGCAGCGGCCCACTCACAGAAACCTACCGCCGTTACATCAACGCACTGCATCTCTGCAGCCACTATAAATGATTTAGAACCAGTTGCAAGCTACAGCACAGCCACAGACTTGTAATAAACAACTGAACGGCTGCAGCTTGATGTTCAAAGCTGTCAAAATGTGTGCACGTCCGTCCTGTGAGCGTTTTCAACTTGCTATATATCAACATAATGCTGCACGTGCTGTTCAGGCGTGAGATTAAGCAGAAGCATTTACTGGGCTTCTAGCTCCCAAAATCTAATGGTTGAATGGGATAATGTGTGTGTCTGTTACCCAACACACACACACACACACACACACAGGTGTCTTCTGATCAATATGAGCCATTTTTTGGCTGTGATCAGTGTTTATAGCTGAAGATCCCATTATTACCGTTCAATACAAACATGTTTCACACAAAAACAATAATGAGAGACTGAATGAAATGCATCTGTTCTGGTTTTCAGAAGGGGTCACCATCACAATACATTAGATGTGTCTGAACGCACACACATCCATGATGCTAGTGCACATACAAACACGAACACAGCCTGCGGACATACGTGTGTGTAAATGTGATGTTACACAGTGATGTGTCCAGTCAGCTGCTTGGAGAGAGCGAGCACATTAACCAACAAATAAACTAGAGTCAGACGAGTTCCAGGTCACATCCCTGTTTATCCAGAGTCAAATAAAATATTAACTATTGTCATAACTGTTGTGTGAACTGTGTTTTCAGTAATGTCTAAAAAGTGTTTTGTGAGGTCACCTTGACCTCGACGAAGTGAACATTTATGCAAACCTGTGACCTTGACCTTTGACCTTTGGCTGCTGCTCTGACTGTCGCTGGCACGGAGGAATAATAAATAAAAAAACACAGGAGAGATAAAAGGTTCATTTTGAGATTCATTAGCATTGAAGTTTAAGGAACCAACCAGGAGCCAGAACCCGACCTAACGACGACTGAAGCCATAAACCTGCACTGACAGAATTCAGCATTTTGCATATTGGAACATTAATACTGACAAATCTTCACACTCACACACTCACATCCCCGAATAGGAAAACAAGGTAGTAGAGTTTGTTGCCCTCCACCTTAACAGGCAATAAGTTTTAATGGGCTGGTACCTTGTTAGAGCCTGGAAGTTTTTATAGGTTAGTAAATAACCAAGTGGCAGGCTAACAGACTGCAGCTAACAGAGACTCTCCTGATATCAGTCTGTGGGCTTTACTGTATTCGTTTATTATAGGTTCATGTATCTTTTCCTACATAATAAAGCAAAGGGGAAAAAAAAGAAACAAACCATGGGATAAAAAATGAATCTGGCTTTGTTTAGTCAACAGAGATCCATTAAAAAAAAGCCTGGATCAGCCCTGATCCCAGATCTCCTCAGTGCTGCCTTCTGATGCCTTTATTTAAAATTCTGCCCTCACACAAGGTAATCTATAGAAACTGCAGCAACCGACAGGCCAGGATCTATGAATCAGCCGTTGAGTGATGACACAGTCATTTAAAAAATAAAACCCCCAGAGAGCTCCAGTCACTTCTAAAGCCGAGGAGATCTAAGAATAAGCAAGACCAGACACGCAGCGCTCACCACATAAGAGTGTGTGTTGTAGCTCCAGATGTTTCACCACACTCGTAAATTTTAATTTCTTCTTTTAAAAAAAGGAGTTATTTGTAAAATTTTGCTATTGCTACATAGCTAACTTGAGCATTAACAGCTGTTCACTTACGCCAATGTTGACTCTTGTTTTGGTTCCATTTCTATCACGTCTTTTCTTCTACTGAAGTCAGCACGCTAACCAGCTAGCCCTGTTTCTGCCCTTTCCGATACCGAGTCACTGAAGAAGCAGCTGCTCAAAAGGACGAATTATAACCCCGTCACAATGATGGCTGAAGCTCTCGGCAGCACTGCACTTAAATGATCCATAAGTTGACCTGAATTATGCATCAGGCCTTTAGCTACAACATGAAACTGGGGTAGTTCTCACACAATATATGCAACATACTGCAATGAAGCTTTGAAAACAGAGGAAGCCTCTCAACATCTGCAAAAACCACCTTCAGCACAGAGGAGGGTTCTTACTTTAAACTTGTAACTCTAACCTTTCTCTTCTCCTTTTTATTATATCTCCTCCCTCTGACTGAACAAACAGGACTGAGTGTGACTGGGAACAAATTTGCACAATCATTTCTCCGATACTAGCTCAGTCACCTCTCATTTGGTTGTTGCACGCAGGCGGAGAACAAGCTTTTCCAGAGCAGCCGCAGTAAGTAACTTCAGCCGCTCCGTGTGAGCTGACAGCACCGACAATGTCGTCTCCACTTCTGCTGCTATAAAACTCCCAAAAGCAATTTAAAAAATAAATAAATAAAGGGGGGTTTGAAAGGGGGAAATGTCTTCTCCCTGTGTGTTGTTTTTTTTTTTTCCAAGAGGCCTCAGCTGTAACCCAGGTGACAGTGTGTGCTTTGGCATGCGGCGTGGAAATCAGTTCAGATTGAGAAGGCTCCAGTGTAGCGACAGCAGGGAAACAAGAGAGAGGAGGAGAGAGTAAAATAAAGAGCGCTTAAACGTGATTGGCTGCATCAGCAACTTTGGGTAACTCAATCCCCGACTCTTGACAAACCAAAAACCACCAGTCGCTAAAAACAGACGGCCATTCTGCTCTGCAATGATATCATATTTATCCGTACAGGCCTCGGCGAACAGCACATCCACTTTAATGCCACTGTGGGTGACTTCACAGAGGTCCTCGTTTCCTCTCTACATGTGTCGAAACTAATTATACACACATGACATCTCTGTGGGAGAGTGTTCAGACACACAGGGAAATAAATTCATTAATAATGCATTAATGGAAGGTACTGTATCACCTTGTTAGCTCGCAGAAACCTGCTGTGACCGCTAACTGTGATCCTGACTCATGCGCTCACACATATAAATAAAGGGAATATGTGGTGAATAAGCCTTCGTGTGTGCGTGTGTGAGCGCCGCCCGCCACGCTCCAGCGCTCTCCATCAGGAGCCGTTTCCAGCTCAGGGCAGGTGGGGGCGGATGAACATCTAGGACCCTCTCCTGACTAGAGCAGTGTGGCTTTAAGTCGCATAACAGCCTCCAGCTCGTCTCCAGTTTTACTGACCAAACGATTCATGTCGTTTTTTAAGCAAAAATTACACAGATTCTCTAGTTTTAATTTCTTAAATCACAATATTCACAGGTTTTCTTCATTTTCTATGACAGTAAGTTGCCTACATTTGGGTTCTGGACTGCCAGTCTGTTGCAGCCTGAACAGTTAATTCTGAGGTCAGAGATCCAGCTGTGTCAGAAAACAGTATTTTTGGTTTATATGGAGATTTGTGAAACATAGTTCAGTAATAGTTACTGACTTGCTGGAGGAGACTGTGCTTTATTCACCCAGTGTGTTTTGGCACAGAGACTTCATCAGGGTCTTTTACATAATGGTTAAGAGCGAGGCCTATACACACACACCACAAGGCCTATACTGTATATATTATGCTTGGGCGATATCCAAAAATTACAATTACACTGTTGTATTTCATAAGATATAATTATATTATTGTATATTGTAAGTGATGCTGCCACTGAACAGCAGTTCAAAGTTTTATTTGTCACATGCTGAGGCACAAGGTACAGTCAGCAAAGCGGTGAATAGTGAAATGGTTCCTGAGGTTTGTGACGTATGAAACCCTGAATCTGTGTTTATGAGACTGTCTTTGGTTCACTGGAACTGCTGATGATTATTTCACTCATCATATGTCTTGTATTATATAAACCCTCATGTGGAAGTTAACAGACAGACTCTCTCTCTCTTATTCCTATAAAGATTTATCAAGTACCTCTCAAGCTTCTTCAGCCAAGTAAATTTAGTAACTTGCAGACAGTGGGTTCGAAGACCATTTCCAGACAGCGCTGTCACAAAAGACTGCCTCGCTTGTAATGAGCTCCACTGGCCCAGATGTGGAAGAGAGGTTTACTCTCAACACATTCCAGCCATACCAGAGGGACGAGCGGACAGGGGGGTGATCTGTGATGAGCCTCGGCGTGACGGTGTCCTGGAAGAAGCTGCTGTTGCACAGGTCGCTCAAAAAATCATCCTGCTAAGACAACCTGTGTGAGACGGATTGCATCAAACAGGCCTCCTCCTCCTCCTCCTCCTCCTCATCATCATCTGGAGAACACGACTGATTGCTCCATTAGTAAAAAGGTCAGGTGTCACATATGCTTTTTCTTTCGTCTGTGCGAACATGAAGTGGAAGTGAAGAAGGCAGGAAGAGGTCCCTGGGTAACAGCTCTGTTTATGCTGCTCTCCTCACGATGCTGCCGTGAATACACAACAGCCTCAGCAGGTGAGAACTACAACAACAACAACAACAACAACAACGCGTCTATATTTGGGTTAAAATCAACCAGCAACTGGCAGCGACTATGAATATCTGTACGGCTGTGAGAAGATGCAGACACCGACGCATGGCTCCAGGCTACAAACCCACTATACATCCTCCAAACACACATAACTTCCACCTGGACATTGGCCAAAGAGACAATATGGCTCACACTTAAAAACACATGATATCATGTTGATAATAATCAGTTACAATCAATGGATCTAAACCTTTGTGTCACAGTAAATTTAACTCTGCAGTAGCTTCATATCTTCATACGGAGGATGTATGAGAAATAGAGTTCAATAATTCAGAGACAAAAATTACCTGATGGTTAAAATCTATTTTTCATTTTGAGTCAGATGATAAATAAATGATTATGTCGGGGGGGGGGGGTTGCTTGAGAACGCACAAAAAGAGCCAATCAGATCACAGATATGATGCTACTGTGATTTAAGTCATCCTAACAGGCTCAGGAGGCGGAGCAGGGCGTCCACTAATCGTACGGTCAGTGGTTCGATTCCCAGCTCCTCCAGTCTGCATGTAAAAACGTCCTACAGTGCGTGTGGTAGAAAAGTGCTGCATGAATGTGTGTGTGTGAATGGGTGAATGTGGCTTGTGGTGTAAAGCGATTTGCCTTCAACTGACAGTTATTTTCATTATTGATTTATCTGTTGATTATTTCCTCCGTTAGTCATAATGAAATGTCATAAAGTGGTAAACGACATCCGTGGTTCGACTCCAAGCTGTTGCATAGCATCTCTCTCTCTCTCTCTCTCTCTCTCTCTCTAAAGTAAAGGCAAAATGTCAAAATGTTATCTTTCAAAAGAAGTCCCAAAACCCAGAGGTATTCAGATTACTACCACAGCAGACGTTCATACAGAGTTTCAGAGGCTGGATTTTTAAAAAGATAAATAACAAATAAAGTAAAAATGACAATTATCAGGATAGCTGTAGATTCATTAACTAATGGATTAATTGATGAATATTTTACTTCTAACCAATCAAATGTTTAGTCAAACAAGCCCTGTGCTCAAAGAAGAAAAGAAACTTTGCATTTCAGTGAAGAATCCAGCAGCTCAACAGCCACAAACAAACAGAGGTGACTTCAGCAGGTAGCTATTGTGTGACCTGAACGCAGCTTGTTCCTGTGAGGATCTCAACAAGACTCAACAAGCCGAACGTGGCTTCTTCCTTTTCCCCTTCACAGAGAGCTGCTGGGGTCTGTGCTGGGGGTGTTTTCTCCAGCTTGATGAGGATGAATAAATATTTTAGTGGTTGAGTGTGAGATCTCTCTCTGCTATATCATCTATGTGTAATTGTGCGTGCCGGAACCAGCCTTTCAGCAGATTTTCTCCTTCAAATCCCAGCAGAGAGGCTAAGATCATATAACACACACACACACACACACACACACACACACACACACACAATGCAGGCGCAGGCCCTGGTGAGGAGAACACCGTGTGAGTATTCCCTGAAGGCCACGGACCTCATTCAGTCACGGCGGCTGCAGCGTTGTTGACGTGTTGTGGCTTCAAAAAAAAAACTTGCATTTCTTAATTGGATGTTATTCAGTAACTGCTGCAGACTCCCAATTAAAGTGGATTTATTAGGATGGAGCTTCTTGTTAGAGAAGGAACATCCTGGGTCTCCAGACTGCCCGCCCCTGCCAAGCAGACATCTCAACCGCCGCTGAAAGGGGACGACACAGCGCAGAAAATACCACCACTTGGCAGACGCTGTTATTCAAACTGACCCCCGGCGTAGGAGAGAGGAGTCTCTGCAGTGAACACCACTGCCATTAAGTTCAGCGCCGGGCAGGCTGCCTTTTAAAACACACTCATGTCTCACAATGTAAACATAGCAGTGTTTAACCTACTGACCCACAGCCCATGGGTCCAGTGGTGCCACGGTCCTCTCTCCAATGTGCGGCGAGGCCGGCCACCCACTCCTCATGCTCAGCATTAGCTAGCAAACACTAGCCTCCGCTTATCAGCGTCAAAAAACCAAGCCCCGGGGCCAACTCTGAGAGAGATGGGGCCCCTGTGGTGGAGCCGCCTGTCCTGATATAGGTCGGTGTTTCACACGTTTTATCAAGGACAAACGTGTGCAGGCGCCCGCTCACACACATCAATACACCAAACCTCACACAGCCTTTAAAACACACAACTAACTTAAGGATAACACCCTGCTCCACCTGAGGGAGGCGGAGACACACACACACACTCACACACCTGCCTCGCTATCACCACAATTTCCTGCACACCAGCAGCGGCGTCTTCCACTCCCCGCGGATTACAGGGCGAAGTCACGTCACTCCACCGAGGTGAACGGGACACATGCACAGGAGATGGAGCTGGGCCTGGGGCTTATATTCCCTGTCACCTCTTGGAAAAGGGACACGACAGACCACACGAATGCAGGAGCTGACACACACACACACGCACACGCACACGCACACGCACACACACACACACACACACACACACACACACACACACACACACACTAACATCCTTGAGCCGACAGTTATAATGACATTCGGGCTTTTGTAGAGCACCCCCGAGTGTCTTCCTAGGGCACGAGGTATGCAAATGGAGGGTAATTTATTTTATTCACAGCGGAGCAGACCGGCTCTACAGCGATGTATGTTATAGGACAATATCCATTGTTAAATCCACAGTGAGTCCAAATATTCAAGACAGGGAGGCCATTGATCCGTTCAGCTGGGGAATATTAACTCCCAGTTTTCAGCTCCATTAACGGAGGAGATGGCAGCACATGGATATAACCTCTCAGTGGCCTCACAGGCTGTCGACTGCAGCCATGACATCATAACTGTGGGATACTGTGCAGTTTTCTTCAGATGCACTGAAATGACATGTTTCTGTCTGAACTGCAGAAAAGGTTGAAGAAACACAAAGACAAACTGTCCATTTCTTGGTGCACAGTGCTGGTGTTACGTCCGCTGCCGTGGGAGACGCAGGACGACTCGCACAACTTTTCTTTTTTTCCAAGGATGTACTAGAAAAGATCGCGGCCCGAAGGCAGACGATGTCTCTTAATGTGAGTGTAACTAATGGACTGCTTCCCTCCACTGCGCCCCTGACCTCTCTTAGTCCCTCACTCATCCCATCGCCACTGCAACCTCTCTCTCATCCTCATTCTTCTTCTTCTAACCTCTTTTCACTTTCTCCAACCACATCCTCTTAGTTTTTATGCCTCGGGGGGGGGACAGATGTACACACAACACAGTCACGCGCACTAGGGCGACAAGACGGGCTTTTGGCCGGAGTCGACGCTTTAAAAATACAAAACACAGAGGTCTAACTCCTGTCTGTGCGTCGTCAAACGACACGTGCACAAATATGCCAACAAACTAGGGTGGATTGTGTTTTCCATAGGGACCAACACCGACATAAATCTGACTAAATCCAGCAAACACACACACGGAGCAGTGATCACCACACTGCTTTCCAAGCACAGTTCCTGATGACCTATTTCCACACACACACACACACACACACACACACACACACACACACACACACACACACACACACACA
>NW_019175380.1:823907-914917 GCF_002260705.1 Seriola dumerili
CACACACACACACACACACACACACACACACACACACACACACACACACACACACAGGCCTGTATCTGCGACTGTGGAGATGAAGCAGTTACCGGTTTCACGCTCTATCGCAGTAGAAATGCGGTTAGCATTACTGTTTAAATTTTAATTATCACTATAACCGTGGTTAATCTAACTCACATTAGGTTCTGTACAGCATCAACCAGCAACAGCAACACCCTTTACAGCAAAGTTAGCAGGTATTAGCAGGATTCTTTAGGATGTTTACACACCTGCGCTTTCTAGTCCGGTTTAACCGAACCCTGGTTCGATTTCCCCCTCGGTGCGATTCGTTTGTGCAGGTGTGAAGCGATGTCGTCACATGCACTTACAGAACACACACACACACACACAAACAGTGAGCTGCTAGCCTCCGTGTGAACCGGTAACCGGCGTGTCTGTGCTGGGCAGGTGACAGGTGTGTTCACGGTGTTTCTGCACTGAAAGACGTTACAGCTTGGAAAACAATAACAAATAATAATAATAATGATAATAATAATATAATAGTTCATTTGCTTTTCCCTTGTTAACAGAGCGAGCATGCAGCAGGTAAACCCCGTACTGCTGTGGCTCCCTTGTCCACATCTGTGACACAGATGTGTTGGACGTGTTTTTATTTTACATGTTTTTTGTGGTTTACATGATAAAACTTTTTGAATATTTTCAGCACATTTTAACAACACCGTGATAATTCTGGTCACTATAATCATGATATTAAACTTTTATATTAACGCGACGACATGGGTTGAACCCTGCAGAACAAGGTCCAGAGAGTAAGGGGGTATTTTAGTTGTTCTTGAGTGGAGAGTTTAAAAGAAGCTGTGGCTGCGGCAGCTCTTCTCACAGAGAACAGCAGGTCGACTGATAAAAGGCCGCTCTCTCCTTCTGCTACCCGTAAATCACAGACAGTCTGTTGAACACAACGAGTACGGCTCCGATTCAGAAAACTCAGACCGTGTGTGTGTGTGTGTGTGTGTGTGTGTGTGTCTGGCTGACTCAGTGCATTTGGCTTTAAAGTGCTCCTCCTGTCTTGGCTGAACACTTATTTAAAAATGGTGATTTTCCTATTCTTACATTACTACATGAAGGCAGAGGACAGATGGAGCAGGAGGATTCCTCTGGGTCCACGCTTGTGTGCGTTTGAGTGAGAGACAAAGAAATTATTTGAGACAGTGTGGGATAAAAAAAATGTTTTTTTTTGTTTTTGTTTTTTTAAATGGAGCACCCGCCGTTTTCAGGCTTGCCTCAACATGTACTTTGTGGTGCAGGTCTTATCACCCCTGTCAAACAGCCAACCATCTCTGTGACACAGGCGCAGAAGTCCCATAACCAGTCGGCCCGCTATGACTGACTGGCTGACTGACTGTGTCTGTCAAGGCCTGCCAAGCTCCCTGATTCACATGGAGCTTCTGTTTGTACGCCCAATGAAGTGCTTCACTCAGGACCAGCAGTTTGGATGACACAGGCGGTTATTCATGCGTCGGTCGAAGCAGAAACAGTTTTTCCCCTCAGAACAGATTCTCCCCACTCACTCAACCTCCTTGGCTGACTACCAAAACAAGGCAGACCGTCTCTTTACTGCCTCTCCTCACTTCCTTTATGTGCCATATCAAGTTGGAAAGTCCCAGGTGTGGAGCAGGTACTACAGCTATTTATCAGAACAAAAAGACAAATGCAATAAGATAAAGGCTAATAACTGGAGACGCTGGACCTGTATGGACTGATACTGCTGCCATTGTTTTTTAAGTGGTCTTGGTTATTAGTCCTCACAGCAGCAGCAGCAGCTTTCACACGCACAACACTGTCACAACACTTCTACTTGGTTGCAATGGATTGTAATTATATATTATATAAATGTTAATGATATACCAGGCTCTGTCACCGCCCTGACTTCTAAAGCAGGGTTACGAAAAGAGAGGTAATTGCAGCAACCACAATATAATTCACCTGTCATACTCTGCAGGGAGTTTACAGAGGTGTCACTGCTGCCAAGTATGTTTGTTCACACAGACGTGATATACGTTTTCACTGTATATTTCCATTATGTCCTAATATAGGGGTCTGGTTGGTTGAAATGTTGGAACCGTCTCTGTGCAAAAACATTCCCAATTCTTACCCTCACTTGCTGTGGATATTTTTCCAAGTGGCCTGGATGAAACCTTCACAGGCACTAACGATGACCAGATGTGCGGTGTGTGCATGACTCAACGATGGTGTGTGTGCGTGTGCGTGTGTGTGTGTGTGTGTGCCCTGCCCTTTAATCTCTGCAGCGAGTTGCCAACAACTGCCACTAGGTCAAAGCACAAGGTATCATACGAAAGTACTGTAAGTGTGGGGGGCAACTGTAACACACACACAGCCCCGTGCAGGAGGATGATAAACACTGGATCTTATCTGCATGCTGAAAGAGGAACTGGGAATGCAACAACTGTTATCACGAAATAAAAAGCCAATAATGTTTAATTGTTGTGGGATAGGCCTGCGTCTATTTAAGATAATGTGTGTGTGTGTGTGTGTGTGTGGGGGGGGGGGGGGGGGTGAAGCAGCATAAATACGATTTAAAGGTCGCTATACAGTTGCTTGTGATGACCACACAAATATCTCCACGCTTTTTCGTGCGTGTACGTGTGCGTGCCGTACCCCCCGGGATATTATGAGGAGCTAATTGGAAAGCCCCGGTGACGTTAACCGTAAAAAAAAAAAACAGTGAAATAAAATGAGAAAACGCAGCACTTACTTGCCAATGACCTCACAGAGCTCGTACACATCTTCAAAGAGAATGTCGTCGTCCGCCATAGTCCGACCCCGGCTGGGGGAAAGAATTATCCCCAAAAATATGCGTCCCAAACCCGGTTATATGCTCCTAAAAAAAAAATGGTGAAAACCGGAGGCCGGCGTGGGGGCAGGGAGGCGGGGGCAGCTGACCGTTTGGCAGGAATAACGGACAACACACCGGCCGTGTCGTCAGCTGCAGGGTAGTCGGTAAAGAGTTCCAAAGAAAGGTTTCTAAATCCCGGTTGTTGCCTCCTTTTCGTCGACCCCCCGCCCCCCCTCACCTCCACAAAAAACCGCTGCGTCGCTGTGGGTGAATCGGCACAGGGAGAGCTCAATAATCCAGTTTGGGGAGTCCACCGGTTCGGCCCCGCCTTTCCCACAGCTTCCCGGTATCGTGCCCCTTCGTGTCAAAAAGCAAACATTATAGTAAACTACTCCGCCGGTGTGTCTGTGTGCTTGCTGCCGTTGGCGGCTCCGGCTGCTTCGCTGGCTTGAGAGGGGATGAATTGCCCGAGCAGACCCCGTGGACTGTGTACTACATCAGGCTCGGGTTACAGCACCGATCCAGGTGGGCTACGCGGATCTTCACATCCCGAAGAGCCGAACGGGTTCCACTTTTCAGGGATGCGCACACACACCCGCGCGCACACACACACACACAAACACAAACACAAACACACAGTCCTGTGATATAACTGACAAGTCGCCCGCCGTACACTTTCAGAAAGCTCCGGTCTCCGCTCTCCTTCTCCGCGGCTCGGAAACACTTCCCAGCCGTTGGTGAGTGTTTTCTTCCTCCCACCGTCGCCCGTCTGCCCGGACGTTTATCTCCGCGGAGCTTCCAGAAAACCAAGCTCCGCCCACACGGGGGTTATGAAACTGCTCCGCCGTCCTCCATTTCGGCGCCAAGCCGTTGCCCAGGGTTCTCCGTCGAGGACTATAGGCTTTGAGCCAACATGGCGGAGCGGCGGCGCCATAAAGGATTTTCTGAAATCGCAGTTTCCTCGGGACTTTTTGAATGGATAGACCTGAAGCGGAGTTCCCAGTCGGAAGCGAGGAGGAGTATGAATGAAGAGTGTCCTTAAATGAAACTACCATGTTTAAATTAAGAAGTTAGCTTTCTCTTTAGCGACCTCTTTGGCCTGGTTTTTAATTAGACTGTTTTACAACCATTACTTATTTTATTTAATCATTTATTTTATTGTATTCATGGTTTAAAATGTTCTATTGCCTCTAATCGATTTATTTGTTACTATTTTTTTTTATCTATTTTCAATACTTATTTATATTTCATATTATTTATACTGCATATATTAACTTTTCTGTAAACTTTTCAATAAAGTACTTTGAATTGTATTAACCTGTAAAAACCATAAAGTTTGGTTGACTTATTGATTGATTGATTTTACTCCATTTATTCAGATTTTTAGCACAGAAGCACAGGGCTGTAGGGCTGAAACCATCAGTCAATTAATCGATAAGTTGATTGACAGAAAATGAATCTGCAGTCATAATAGTAATAATAACTTTTATCAATATAGTGCTTTTCAAAACAGAGTTACAAAACAAAATAAATAAAAACAAAGAGATAAAAGACAGAGAAGAGAGGCAAAGTCAATCAATCAAAGCAGACAAAAGATAATAAAATCAAAAGTAGAAACTAAAGATGTTTTATAAGTATGTTTTGAGTAGTGTTTTAACTGGGTCAACGACTCAGCACGCCTGATCTCCTCGGGCAATCATTGTGATAATTGATTATTGGTTTAAGAAATTTTTCCTGCAGAAACGTCTAACAGTTGGTTCAAGCTTCTCCAGTTTGAGGTTTCACTGCTTTTTATATCACTGTAAACTGAACGACCCTATTAAAGTTGAGAAGTTATCTTTCTCTTGGTGCCCCAGCTCATGGCTAAACCCGAGCCAGTCACAGTGCCTCTTCCCATGATACTGGTGGGATACATAATATAGTTTTATGTATGGTCATCTGGTTTAATGTCTGACACATCAAACCGACTTCAAGAGAATAACGCAGGCTACAGAGGTCTGGTAAGTTCACTTCTTTCTAACTCCACACCCCCAGGTCGGTTCACTTTTCAGACTCAGACCAAACCACCAACACTGTGACATCACCTGAGGACATTTATAAGACTTCACACAGTTCCCCCAAAGACTTTATACTACTGTTTCACATATGTATTAGTTCCCCCTGGAAACACACTTGGATGTGTAAAATTGGGGGAGTTCCTCTACAGAAGTTGGAGTTGACCATAAAACTTTCACACCACTGTGAATCTGTTAAATGCTCAAAGTCAAAATTGAGAATATGTCTGATAAGAATTTGGAGATGGGACTTAAAGTCCGGGTCCTTCAGGGCTGATAAGTGAAGCCAACACTGAAGTGACAAAAAACAGCAGTTCCTCTAATGACCACTAGAGTCTGGCTCCAACAGTGAGTCAGTCCCCATAGACTCCCATGTTAAAATGTCCAACTTTACAGCAGAAATAAACATGTTTACAGCCTGGTACAAAAACTAATTTCCTCCTTCATGACACCTGTTTATATAACTCACCTGTTTACATTTTATTAAAGACTAAAGTTATGGAGAATTGAGGGCGTGGCCTCTTTGAGTGACAGGTGGGTGAGCACATGCCTGCCTCAAACCGACATGAGCTAAAGTCTTGGCAGCTGCATGTATGGTCTGTGCATGAAGTATAATTCTTCTGCAGTTGTTCACGTTGTATAATGTAAAATGCCTGTTTAGGAGGTAGCCTGTTGTCTAATTTCATTGTCCTACTTGTGCTAAGTGTAAATGTATGTTGACGTTTGTGAGCTCGTTCTTCATTAGCCGATGCTGCCTAAACACTGTTAACGCTTTGTGTGTGTTATCATCCCATTAAATGAAGACGTACAATTCAGCGCACCAAAGCGTCAGTTTGTTCCATTACGAACTTGTACAATAGAAAATTGAACAAGGAAGTCGAGAGCCGGAAACAGAAACAGCTCGTCTTCAAAGTAAAAGTTGTGCCACTGTGAGAAATGCGTTACCTTACTAACCCCATAATCTACAGTAGCTGTGTAGTTTACCTCTAACAGGTCTCATCCAGACTTTAAATTGGACATAAGGTTTAAGATATAAAACACTCATTTTGGTTTGAGAAATTAGACAAACATTTTAAGGCCTCGCAGCATCAGAGCCCTATTCATCGTTATAGCACAAACTGGGATGACGTTGCACATTTTAAGGTTCTCCCTTTGGTTTCTAACTTTAGAGGAGAGTGCAGCGTGTTCACAAATCTGTTCTGGGGCGCTTTCCACATGTATGTGTTCTTACACTGGACTTGACTTGATGAAATGAGCAAAGCAGGAGAAGCAGTCAACAGGTTCCATTTTAAAGTATTTCTTTCTTTGCTTGCAGTCAGTCGGGTGTGAAACCACATATACAGGTCAAATTCTACCATATTATCTTGAACAAACAACAACTATGAACAGTTCTAAAAAAATCAGTACATCAATACATTGTCACTTTAAATATATATCTGAGAACAAACCAAGGAGATTAGATGTTCTACTTAACAACAAAATAAACATGACTTTAGAAAATATAATGAAATGAACTCACTCAACGCTCTCAGGAACAAAGGTGAAATGACAGAAGGAAGCAGCTGAACTGAAGAGCAAACAGAGAATGAGCTCAGGACACAGAACAAAGACTGTTCAAGGCACCTGTGTGAGCCGCCCAGTTAGCACACCTGTCCTCCTGCTGCTCTTCAGCCCAGCAGTCATGTGACCCCACCTCCAACAGTATATGTTATCATTTACGTTATTAATGTAAGTTTTATTGTACAAGTTGGACAATGGAACAAACATACATTTACACTTAGCACAAGGCGATGAAAGTAGGCGATACCTCCTAAACTGGCATTTTTCATTACACAACGTGAAGAGGAATTATACCATGTATGCAGAGGAACACGTTTCCACATGTTTATGGTTCAGTGTGAACAGCAGTAGACCGAATTACCCTCTGGATAGATTCATCGTGAAAATATAACGTTGAATACATTTTCAAATGTAACCTGATGCGGTGATATGATGTAAATCTTTACAATTGCTTTAACACTCAACAGTCACCTCTCTTCTAGACTGAGGCAACATTCATTCACACCTTTTACCATCTACACCAATACATTCACGGTGGACCCCCCCCCCCCACGACATAGTTTAGGTGACTCACACTTGATGCAGGATTATGATACAACACCTGAGTGAAACAACAGGATGCACCGTCAGCTGGTGTCTCAGCAGCTCTCGTGACTGTAGTTCATCTGCCTCTTGAGCTGATCTTCAGTCAGAGCTGATGCTCGTCTTTCACAAACTGTGCCACTAGCCCCAAAAACACACACACACCCCGACACAGAGCCATTGTCGACATGTGAGCACAACATTCAGACAAGTGCTGTCTATTCATATTTCATGGGCTCTGGTGGGCTCAATACATTGCCAGATGATTGCCTAATTAATGGTGAATAATTAAGCAGAGTTAGCAAACCCAAGATGATGAGCTTGTTCTTTTATTTATGATTTCTCAACAAAAAGGATTTGGTGTAATTAAATAAGCCCCACAGCAGATACTGCAGGTATTGTTTTTCTCCCCTCATACGTGGCTGCTTATGCAGCACAAAAAAAGCTTTTATTTGGGCCATTTGAAAATGAAATGTGCAATCATGTGAGCTTGTGTGTTTGTGTGTGTGAGGAGACGGGGGGGGGGGGGGGGGGGGGGGGGGGGGTGTCGGGAGGTGATGAGCAGGATGCAATTTGGCTTAGGAATAAGAGAAATCAGGACATCAGAGAAAATCTTATCTCGAACCAACACATCCTTCTAGACTCAGCCGGTGGGCCAGTGTGATGTGTGTGTGTGTGTGTGTGTGTGTGTGTGTGTGTGTGTGTGTGTGTGTATGGAGTGTGTGTTATACATGTGTGTGTCTAACAGATGTTCTTAGCCCTCTATCCCCAAACAGAGCTGATTTACTATAGATTGCTTGTTGTAAACCGTGCAGCAATAGTTTGCATTTCAATATGTGGATAAAAAACATCAGTGCAAAAGGCAAAACATTCAAAACAATCTAGAATCATCACAGAAGGGTTTTACTCTCGGCTCTAGCAGGAACGTTTCTGCATCGATAAGAGTAAATCAGAGTTCCTCAGGGAAATCAGCACCACCAACTGTTAATATATTGCATAACATTAATGAATGGAAACGTGTATTAATTCATTTTCTTTAGCAGATGTTTTTCCATATTTGACAACAACTTGTGCTTCATTTGGATGGAAACCCAGCTAATGTGTGTGTAGCAGACTTCGTATTGATTTCTTTTACCCTCACTACACGGTACTTCACCTCAAAATGCATGTTAGAGGAGCTTGCCCTCGTTGACCTTGTGTTGTACTTTCAATGGTACTGCAGAGATTTAGCTCTGAAGACCCATAAATTTTCATTTTCAAACTTGAGTGTGGTTGAATTCCTAGAGGTCAAGCTCCACGAATACAGCATGCAAGCAAATTGATTCTGTCGTTCATTAGGGCTTCGTTAAAATGCCCCAGTCGCTCAGCCTCCACATTCCCAGTCGTAACACAGGCCTTTTGTTATAAATTCAAGTCGAGATAATCAGACATCATTCAAGTGTTTTCACTAAAGGCTGGAACAGACTTCTCCAGGCTGCACAACAGACAAAGTTCACAAGGGTGTCTGGTCGCTGGTGCTATAAATATATAACACTCTTAATACATACATATCATAATATCTGATATTACCATACAAGATGTAGGAGGTGGTCAGGATGGATGGTCGGCTGCAGACTGCAGTTTGCATCGTGATTCTTGCATGTGGTCAGGTTTGTGCTACGAAAGTAGTTCATTTTGTTCTTTATTTCATTTCATGCTGTTATTAGTTGACGGGACAGTGGAGAGGGACAGGAAATGGGACGGAGAGAAGAGGAATGACGTGCAGCAAAGAGTCCGGCCGGCCGAGAGTCAAACCTGGGACTCACCTGCGTAGAGCATTTTCGGTCATGTGGTATGTGCCCTGACCTCTCACCTGCCGGGTCACACGTTTGGTTGAAGTCATTGAAAGATGGTGGTTTTTGTTAATCAACATGTTTTTCTGAATGTTTTCTGCATTAAAACAGACCAGGATCTTTCCCTAACCTCTCGTGCCACGAGTGCCTAAACATAACCAGAAAACATCTGTAATGCTTCAGTTGCCATGAGCTGATGTTGTATTGCAGGTGGGAAAACAAATGAAATATAGTCACTGAACAGTCAATTGATCCTTTTAGCGTCAACATTTTGTAACTTGCTCGGTACATTACACTTCTTTATTATTTTGAAAAACTGTGATCTGGGCAGAATTACGTTTCCCACAAAATCATAAGCGGTTAATAACAGTGATTTCTGGAGGACGGGGGCGTGTGGATGCGCTTCTGGCCTCAGTGATCAACATCACTCTATTGTTTGATCCTTCTAACACATGCTCTCGCTCGCCCGTCCTCTCTGTGGGAAACTAATATGGCTTCCCGCAGCGAGCCCCCACCCTCTTCAGAGGTAATCAGGTAATTTGTGAATCAAAGACGTCAAGGCTTCTGCTTCAGGGAGCGAGTAATGTTGCAGCGTTGGTTGTGATTATGATGCACGGCAAAAATACTTCTGACGTTTTACAGTCTCATCAAAGGTGAGACTCCGAACAGGTAGAGACATTCTTCAAGACGTTTTCGTATAGTCTCCAGTAAAACAATTACATGCACACTCCATAGTTTCTGCGTTTTATTCCATTGTCAGACAAAGAAGAGATATTAATATCCGTGTCGACGATCCAGAGAACAGTGTGTAACAGTGCAACAGGGGCTGTGAGTCCTCACTTCAGCTGTGTAATTTCTGAGGAAGTATCACCGAACTTGACTTCTAAAGTAGGAGCGTATGAGTGATGGTAACTATAAAGAATACAGTGTGTGTGTGTGTGTGTGTGTGTGTGTGTGTGTGTGTGTGTGTGTGTGTGTGTCATGAACTGATTCCTTTGATGTAGGAGCAGGATGATCACAGACTGTGTACAAGTCTTCAACGTCCCTGTGATCTCATGGAAGTCATCAGCCGCCCCAGAGCGTCTGCTGAAGGGCGACATGATCTCATTCTACTCCGCTGACTGTCTGTTTTCTCTCACGGCTTCTCTTCCTGTCCTCTGCCAGGGTTTGATTGGGAGGTGCAGAATGTGCACAAAGGTAAATACAACTACTCAAATATCTATGTTGGAAGTATTTCCATTTTCTGAGACTTTATAATGTGCTACTTTCTGTTTCCCCTGCTATGTCTGAGTAGTGTGGCATAAATAGCAATCTACACTGTTTTAACAGCAGCGTTAAGTTAATAAAGGTACTACTAATGCTACTAATGCCTTTTTTCTTTAAAGCTCCTCCAGTGTAAAGGTCTCTGTCCATGTGTAGTGTGATTATAGATCAGCTCTAGCTTCTATATTAATACTGTGAAAGTATCAAAGCCTCAGTCCACAGAGAAATGCACACAGCCTGTATTCAGAAACTGAGCCTTAAAACCAGCCGTCAGGACTTCTGGAACTTTGTGATGTCACAACAAAGCAGTCACCAAGCTCCGCCCACCTGGACCCACCATCCAAACCTTGCAGGATTTGGTTTCTCTGAGTGTTTTTACCTGAAATCTGCTTTATTTTTATTGGATCAGTCAGAAAACAGTCAGCCAATCAGAAGAGAGGCTCAGAGCCTCCTCTCTTCTGATTGGCTCACCGACCTGTTGTTACTAGAGCTCCAGAGAGAAGCCTGAGAGAGGAGATGTAAAACTACACTGAGATGGTTTTTATATCTTCTGATGGATCAACACTTCAAATAAAACACAGAAGAAGAAGAAACATGGAGCTTTGAATATTTATTGTATTTTTTAAGCTCATCACATGTGCTATAGGTACAAGTTACTTTTCTGAAAGTAACTTGTACCTATAGCTGTGAAATAAATGACACGTAGTGGAGTGGAGGTATAAAGCAGCAGAAGACAGAAATACTTCGGTACAGTACAGAGATTCGGGTGGTGAATGTTTAGGATTGAGGTGATTTTTCATGAGCCACAGAAAAAAAACAAGAAAAACAACATCTCCCCCTGAAGCTGGGTGAAGATGGATTACACAAAACAGAGGAAAGACAAAACAAAAAACAGAACCACATGTGGTAGTTGCCTTCAAGTAGCCACTTGTGCTGCCTCCTGCGCAGCAGTATTCATCTCATACCTCCTCCACCTCCTCCTCCTCCTCCTCATCGCCCTGTCTCCTCCCCTCGTCTCCTCCCCGCCGCTCCCCGTGTCCCTGATAAGCACTCTGCAGACGCCACCTCTGCTGCAGTCAGCCAGACAGATGAGCTTCCTCCTCCTCCTCTTACTCACACACAAGACTAAATACAAACACACACACACTCACACACACACACACACACACACACACACACACACACACCCCGGCTTTCATTCATTGTGTCAGGCCCACCAGTAACCAAATTATTCATCCACCCTGTGGACCGTGAAGTCCATTGATCCAGCCCATGTTAACCAGCATTGATTTCTGCTTTGTTAATAACATTAGAGGAGCCACTAGTCAGTGTGAGGACAGGTCTGCAGCAGGCAGGCTTATAATGACAACCCTCTGTGTGTTTTTTGTTTGCCCCGGGGACGAGATGGAACACAATTAGTCTCAACTACGCAGAGGAAAATTGACTTGCTGATGACCATTGACAGGCTTTGGGTCAGTGAAGGAATAACACTTGTTGACATTTGCTTGAGTCTTCTCTTGTCCTTATAATCAAGACGACAAACAAACACAACAAAAGAGAAATTCCTATAACTGTTTTATTAAGTCCCTCTGACTGGAAACAGCAACAAAAAAAAAGGAACTAGAATCACCTCCCTGCGGTCGTATCCCTCCGCCTCTCAGACTAAATTCAGGTTACATCCCTGTTTATCCAGAGTCGTATAAAATAGGAACCATATGTGTGAAATTTCTTTGTGTCTTGAGTAATGGCTAAAAAGTGTTTTCTTAGGTCACCATGACCTTGACCTTTGACCTTTAACCCCTAAAATCGAATCAGTTCTTCCTTGAATTCTCGTGAACGTTTGTGCCAAATGTGAAGGGATTCCCTTGAGGAGATATTACGTTCACAAGTCCAAAATCAAGTTTTGTGAGGTCACTGTGACCTTGACCTTTGACCTTCGACCCCCAAAATGTAATCAGTTCCTCCATGAGTCCACGTGAATGTTTTTGCCAGATTTGAAGAAGTTCCATCAAGGCGTTTCTGAGATATCGTGTCTACGAGAATGGGACGGACGGACGACCTGAAAACAAGATGGCTGCTGCTCTGAAGTCTGAATCAAAACAAGAATGAAGGAGACGCATAAAAAGTGTGTTTTCTTGTGAGTGTAGCTGTGTGGACAAAGAGCATCAGATGGAGGCGCTGTGGGGTTAATGTCAGAGTATTACAGGGAAGACACAAGCAGCTCCTAAATGGATTCCTGCAGCAAAAGGATGATGCATTCTACACGCAATACTTTTCCTAAAGCCTCCTACCGGGGAGCCTCAGTTTATTCTGCTCTTCAAAAATGGAACAAGCTTTGCTTTAGACTCAGCCAGGGGGCAAGACTTAATACTCCAAAACCAAAACCAGCAGAGGATATCATTAAGCAACACTGTCATGATCTGCCTCTGTGATGTGCACCAGTGTGCTTCTCCGGGGCTGAAGAGAGTGAATCACACATCAGAGGAACAGTCCCTGGCGCTGGCTGGGCTGTTTAAAGAGAGACGTGTGCACAGCAAATACAGTTGTTTCTAAAGCAAATGCATCGGCAAGTGTCTCAGCATGAGCTCAGGAACCAGCGAAGCTCTGCTACAGACAAGCTGCTTCAACACTCAAACTTTCCTGCACCGATCAGTCGCCATCGCAATAACCAACGCCAATTCAACCAATCCCCGTGATATCAACTGCAACTTTCATCGCAATTTTTAAGAAAAGCTGTGGTGAAATCAAATATTTTAGCTGCAAAAATCCCCCAAAACGCAGTGGAGGAACTGAGTGATGAATATTTTGACTGTGTGGTTTCAGTCGTAGTGATGACAGACATTTATCACCGCTCTGTTTTGTCTCGTGTAACTTCTCTGCTGTGGCTCAGTCTCACTGCAGGAAGCTGTTTTCTGCAGAAACACACTGAACACTTTACCTGCCCAGCACCAAACCTCACACCTGCAGACAGACCGAGCCTGAGAGCAGCCTGCGAACAGAGTGGAGAATTTGTCAGATAAACAGGCGAATATTCTCCCTCTGGATCGGTGCGGACCAGAGGAAAGTGAGTGTTAGATTTGCATGAATTCATCAGGTGGCCATAAAACCCGAAACTCAACAGGAATACTGTAATATGTTTCTCCAGGTCTGCTGGGTGTGTGCCAACAGGTTCAAAAAAATCTATTAAAAACAATTAAAGCTCCATGTTTCTTCTTCTTCTGTGTTTTATTTGAAGTGTTGATCCATCAGAAGATATAAAAACCATCTCAGTGTAGTTTTACATCTCCTCTCTCAGGCTTCTCTCTGGAGCTCTAGTAACAACAGGTCTGTGAGCCAATCAGAAGAGAGGAGGCTCTGAGCCTCTCCTCTGATTGGCAGGACTAAACTAGCTAACTGTTTATAACGTAGTTCAAACCAGCTTCACCTGGAGCAGCTACAACAGTAAAACACGTCTCACTCATTGATGCATATATTAACAATCCAGTATATATAGTGATACACAGAGGAACTTTTACTTTGATTTGTTCAGTTCATTTTGCTGATGATGATGGAGCATCTTTATGTTTTTATATTCTGAATAGTTGTAGCTGCATGTTGGGTGTGTGTTTTTTGTCTGGGGATGTTTGCACGTGTTTGTGATTCCACTCCACGTGCTGTTAATACTCACACTGCTCTTAAAACCTAATTAAAGAAATTAAAAATTCTTTGCACTGGCTTGTGTGTGTGTGTGTGTGTGTGTGTGTGTGTGTGTGTGTGTGTGTGTGTGTGTGTGTGTGTGTGTGTGTTTTGTGCAGCCCTCTCAAAATGAATATGCTGCCTTGAAAAATAGATCTTTCGGCGTTTGCTCAATTTCATGAGCCCCGCGGTGCTCCGTCCCCAGACAGGTGGAGGTGAAAGACGCTGAAGGAATGAAATGGACACGTTTTTAATGGATTGTTGCTCCGCGGCCGAGACGAAGGAGGAGAAAACACAATCATTCACCCTGGTCTCCCTTGAAGATCGACGTCTGGGAGCGGCAGCTTCATGTTGTTTTTGTTCACTTGTGATTTGTAATATTATTATTAGTGTTTGCAGTTTACCATCAGACACAGAAGAGGAAGCTTTACTGAAGGTCAAAGTTTTACAGAGTTGAAAGGTTAAAACTTTATTTAACTTGACACATAATATGATGCATGTGTTTACAAATAATGAGATCCCACTGAATAAAACCCTTTTTGACACGTATGATCCAAACAGGCAACATGTCTGACTTCACACAGACCCACAGATTCCTGGCTTTAACGCCTCACTGATCCAGCCTCTCCCTCCGGCCGTTGCAGAGGTAAGAGTGAAGGTTTGGATCAGGTGAACGTGACATAAAGTGAGAGAGGAGCAGGCGTGTCCTCCAGCTGCTGGTGTGTGAGGTGGTGTTAACACTTTAAACTTTTGTGTCTGAGGCTCGTGGTCTGCTGGGAGGTGGGATAGATCACCATGGTAACCCAGCTTTACGGTCACATTGTTTATTGAAAATACCTTTATTGGGAAAGTTTAGTTTGCAAAAGCAGACGTGAATAAAAACAGAGAGTTGTACCGTGGATGGGATAAAACTGAATTTCGATATAAGAGGAAATGATTTATGAAATAAGGAATATGTTAAATATATTTAGCATTTCCTGGAGAAAAGAGGGTTTATTACAGGAAGTGCATGTTAATCAATTTCATTAATCAGTTGTGTATGTTGACTGTAAAGACAAGTGCATTAAAATCCAGCAGAACCAGGATGAGTTATATTTTTTTCAGGCCTTCTGCCAAACAAAACTTTTACTGCATGTTTAATTTGCTGATTGCCTTTCAATATATTCCTGTGAGACAAACGTGGTTCTATGAGAAGCTTTTTGTTGATGTAACATAAGTTGATGAGCGGTGATCCATCATCATGTCAAACTTGTTATTTCCACCATTAAATTTATTTTATTTAGCTGATATTCATTTGTTCTTCAGAACATCTTCACGATGTTTTATGATTATAAGAACGCTGCTGTTCTACACATTTTTTATTAGTTTCAGATCATTTCATTCACTCACTAGTTAATGTTTTTTATATCATATTTGTTTTCTTACATTATGATTGTATATTATTGACTGGAGGATCATGGGATCCCCCAGCGAGTTGAAACCCACCTTTAGAGAGCAGTACGTGGGGCCGGGTGTGACAGGCCCCCGGGGTTTACTGTGAGTCTACTGTGAGTTTGTTGACAATTTAAGTCTGAGAGTTTCAGTTTCAGTGAGCGTGTTTACTTCACTTGTTGCCTGAGCGCTCGCTACTTAATGTCAAAACTTAAAAAGGCTTAACGTGTGGATTAAAGCTGCACTTCAGGACTCCTTGCTCGTGGAAGATACAGCAGCATCTGTGTTGTGTTTGTGAAGGTGTTTCGTCACTTTATTGTGAAAACACCACAAGCACTCATATGTTAAGTCATGGTGTGTTTCATTTTACACCACACTGGTGTTTTCTGTTGCACAGGTGCAAAGTGACAAAGCCCCCAACACGGTGAACACGTACTGTGTGTGTGTTTGTTCACACTCAGCCTTCCAGATGATGATCATCATAATATTTGTGTGTGTGTGTGTGTGTGTGTGTGTGTGTGTGTGTGTGTGTGTGTGTGTGAGAGTGTGTGTGTGTGTGTGTGTGTGTTGAATGAGGATACTAAGCAGAAACCTTTGGTAATAAACCGTCGTAAATCAAACGTCTCACTCCCTGGATTGGTCTGACAGGAGGTTTCTGTTTCCTGGCTGCAGACAGAGAGCTACAGCCGCAGGCCTTTGTGTTTTTTAGACTGTGCCCAAGGCGCTGTGCGAGTTCCACCTGACATGTGACATACTAATTACTTGTGCCGGGGCCTCCATTCGTAGCCAGCACAGTGGAAGAGAGGCTCCCTGCAGTCAAAGCGCGCCCTGTAATGAGGCAGCGTACCTTGAACAATCCAGAGGCAGAGCTGCAAGTAAAACTGGAGCCAGTTATTTAATTTCAGTTTCTTTCATTCATCTTTTCAACGTAGGTTTTCTTTATTATTTATTTCTCTTATTTTCAACCTTCATTATTATAACAGCTCAGTTCTGGTTGAGTTTTTCATGTGAAGGAGATTCTTCTGTGGGGTCACATAAACTGACGGATCTTCACTTTCAATCTTGTATTGGGTGAATTTTACACTAAACAAGGCCACCTTCAGGGGGCGCAATCTGGGCATATGCTTGGGGCCCCCAAGGGGAGAAGTGGGCCACCGATGGCCCCTCAAATTGGCACATTTTGCAGTGACAACTCTAAACCCCCTTAAACCTCCCATATAGACTATAAACAGTGCACTGCTGTTGCCCCAAACCCCCCTAAGTGGGGCCCCATGTGTGCTGTAGTTACTGTCTACTGATGCTCTGCATGTGAGGTGTTCAGGGGACATCTGTAAATTGTGTAATTTCAGTTTTACTGATGTTTTACCAGTTATACAGTTTCTGCCGTGTTTCACTGTTCACTAGTTGAAGATGGAGAGTTTTCCAGTTGGAGGAGAAATCATAGGAACGAACATAGAAAATACATTTCATGTGTTGCTGATGCTCTGAACTAATTTTGATTTTCATTAGCTGTTATTTTTAGGCACAGAGATGTTTAATGATTCATGCAGGAAACTTAATGACAACAACAATTAAAAGACAAACAAGAGTCAGAGAAATAGATTAATTCAAGCAGAACATAGAAAGAGAAAGAGAAAGAGAAAGAAAAAGAGAAAGAGAAAGAGAAAGAGGAGGGAGACAGACATGGACAGACATTTCCAAAACAGATGAAATAAAGACTGCAGGAGGTGACGTTCCTGTCACGCTGCAGCTGATAGAGTCGTACAGTGACAGCTGAGGAGGACGACAGACTGAGGCCCTTGTTGTGTTAATGTGTCTCTGCCATCACACTCATCAGATGTAAAGTACAAGGCCGCCAGTCCACGTGTCTGTTTCTTCATCACAGCAACGTTTTAGATATTTTGATGTTGCTGTAAGTTACAGAAACTTAAGTTGTAAACTTCACGCATGTGAAACAAACTTTAAAAGCAGAAAAAGTCGAGTCTTTCATCTGTTTTTCATTTTGCTTTTCTGGATTCTGATGATTCATGCACGAAGAAGGGAAACACTAAGGTAAGCAAATACCAAGGAAGGATTTTACTTTGCTCTCATTACTGTAAACTTTCTGAAAACCACTGCATCACTCTAACTCTGTTTGTTTGCTCCCTCCAGGGTTTCAGCCTCTCTCCCTCTCTCTCCCTCCCTCCTTCTCTCTCCCTCTCTCTCTCTCTTTCGCCTGTAGGATGAAAAGAAAAACTTAAAATAAACACTTAAAATAAAAGAACATTAAACTAATTTTAACAAGGGATTTAAAGAACTGACATCTCAGAAACAAATCCCATGCAAACAATAAGTGTTGTACTCATGTGGCTGGTCCATAATAATATAATAATAATATAATAATAATATATGTAATAATAATATAATTAAACTTCTGATGGCAGGTTACAGTGAATTTGTCACGTGTGAGGATGGCTCTCGCTCAGACCTAAAAGCAGGCGACGCAAGTCATTTAATAAAATAATGTCCAAAACAAAAAGTCACTTGAAGGCCGACAGGAAGTGAAAACAGAAAATCAAACTCAGGAGAAACAGAGTCAACCACAAACAGAAAATCAAATCGCTGAAGACACGAGGGAAAGTCCGAACAGAAAACTTCTGTGTGAACTAAACAGAAATACAGGAGGGTAACAGAACACACAGGTGAAACACATCAGGGCGGGGCAGACAATCTAGGAGGAGGAGGGAAACAGGACAAAGACAGGAAGTAAAGTACAAAATAAAACAGGAAATTAACAAATGTCCAAACATTAATAGTCAAACAAAGTCAAAAAGTGTTGAAACGTACCATGACAGAACGGCCTCTGCCTCTAACCTGTCTGAGACTCACTGATATCTCTGTGCATCGTCTTGTTCTGCTGCAGCGGTGTGCTCCTCTTCCTCCTCCTCCTCCTCCTCAGGATTAACTCTGATAATATGTTTGCACAGTTTGTGGCGTTGTAGAGGACAACCTTCCTGCAGATGCCACAGGCGGAGACAGATATCAGTATGCTCTGCCTTCGTGTGGTGGGTTAATACTGTCCTCAGGTTGCTGTGTTTCCACTGGAAACGATTCAAACTGCCAATCAGGGCTCAGTTTTATCTGTTCTATCCTTTACGGAAACATCTGTGGTAGAGTTCGTCAAGACAAACACCGAGGAGGATCCTCATTAGCGCTGACATCTCTGTAAACCCGGTTCCAGCCTGTGGAGATGTCTCATCTGAGCCCAGTGGGAACCTGGAGCTCAGTCGTACGCTGCTCATATACGGTGCACACAAAAGAGGCGGCTGCTTTAGATGAGCTCATCACTTTCATCCCTCATGATATCAGCCTCAGGCCACGAGGATGTGTCTCCTGCAGCTCTCCACCCTCCCTGTTCCTCTCTGCTCACCGCTTCCTATCACACTCTCCATACGACTTCACTCCTCCTTCCTCTGTCTCCTCAGCACCCGTCCCACAGTGTGTATGAAAATCAGTCTCAGTGTCTCAAACCAAGGAAAACACAGACCTGTTCAATCCACAGACAAACAGCTTGAGAAATGGCAGTTTTTTTTATCTGGACTCCTGCCTCCCGGTGGATCCTGAAACAGGCAGTTTTGTTGTGTGTTAGATTTATAAAGGCGACAGACTGGAGAGCCTGACTCGAAGGTGGGCAGGTAAACTGGAAACAAATTTACTGTGTGTCCAGAGCGCAGAACCAAAGTTTGTTACCAGGAGGCAACAAACAAGACAAAGGAGCCGCCCGTGTGCTGCTTCAGAAGAGCCTGACGGATGGTCGAGCGGCTTTGGGAAGCTCCTCCCTCCTTCCCACACCTTTCTCATGAGAGCAGGGTTTGAACGTCTCTCTCTCTTTTCATTCGTTACACAATTATTTCTGACACTTTTCATGTCAACAACACTGTGAATTCCTTCCTGGAGAGACAGGACGTCAACGCCACATCAACGACCGTAACGCTGGACAGACGTTGGCTAATTGACGTTTGGCAGATGTTTAGCAGATGTTTAGCAGATGTTGGGTTTTGCCCACGACGAGAATGTTGGTATCTTACACCTCAAGATGGCGTTGGCACAAGACGTTTGGAAGACGTGGAACAACACAACATCAGACCAACAAAATCTCAACGTCAGCTTTCGTCAGTTTTCTATGTCAAATTATCGTTGGCGTTAGACGTTGTCCTGACAACCTACGGTCAACCAAAGGTCAGCATACGTTGGTATTACTGCGTCTCCTCCCTCTTTACAGAAAAAACATTATTAACGCTTTTGATTTCCAGCGTGGTCGTATGAACCCGTTGTGTCCGAGCATGAGCCAAGGAAGGAGAAGGTTCAGAGGTAGTGATAGTTGTTGTGTTTTTTAGTGCTTTAAACTTCAGAATGGGGAGAAATGTGATTTCGTTAAGTTAAGTTGGGTTCAAATCTGGTGTTACATGTCACAGTCCTGCCTCTGCAGAGCTGTTATAGGAGCAGTTTGTTTTCTTGCTGAAAGTTAGATGAAGATTGAAATTACTCTTATGTCTGTATGGTAAAATATGAGGCGATAGTCAGCAGCAGGTTAGCGTAACCTCTCGCTGCAAGAAGATGTTAATTCCTGCAGGGGTTAGCGGTGGTTCTGTAACACTACCCATGTGGCGCTAGGGAACACGCACCAAGCGTACATCATGTTCCTGTATATCAAGTGTAGACCAGACCAGGAAAAGGTCTCAAATGATGACTGTAACTCAAGGGTCACTTCCTGTTTTCAGCAGGTGGTGCTGTGACTGTGACGTCATGTTAGTATGGAGATGTCTTCAGTCATCAAACATGAGAAGTTTGGGGCAGACTGGACAATGTATATTTGAGTTACAACAACTTCCTGTTTCAAAAATTTGAAAACTACAAGCACCTAACTGCACCTGGACAAGAAGTAGTCCTGCAGCTGGAGGGAAACTGTTGTCACCTTTGGACTGAGTCTGTCCAGCTGTTTCCCCCCGTTTCCAGTCTTGATGCTTAAGCTAAGCTAACACCTCCCGACTGTGGCTTCACATTTAGAAAACTTATCCTCTGACTCTCAGTAAGAAAGCAATTTCAGTCTTTTTTGTAGTGAGTATAAATCCACCATTGTAATATCAAGTTGGTCTGTGTGTGTGATTCTCAGGACACATAAAGTAATCTGTCTACAACACACACACACACACACACACACACACACACACACACACACACACGTCATTTTGCATACCGGTCAATCATGGAGCTGAGAGCGTAAACAACAGGGGATTCAGGTCAGCAGTGAAAACAGAGCAGCTAAGGAGATTCCCCACACTGGAATATTCAAACAGACTCTGCTGGGGCTTCAAAGGCGAGGAAGGCAGTAAGTAAGGATTGGATTTGGGTGCTGTTGGTGTGTGCTGCAGTAAAACCATCTCAGAGCGCTCTGACTGCTTTATCTCCTCCACTGCCTGGGCAACTGCCTCTCTACAACCCCCCCACCTCCTTCTGAAGGGAATTAGGCTATTAAAAACCACACACATGCATGCACACACAGTCGTGCATGCTGGACTCACTCACTGCACGCGCACACACACACACACACACACACACACACACACACACACACTCAAAAGCACTGCCAAAATGTGGAGAGCGTGGTGCATTTGCATCGAGTCTCTGGGAGTAACGTGCCTTCCGGGTGAAAATCCACAGGGGCCCCTCGCCATTAACTTCTAACCAATACAAATGAATCCTCTGTGCAAGTAGAGGCAGGAAGAGAAAGGTGCCAAAAATACACCAGTCTGTCATTACTCTCACCATGTAACTGATTACAGAGGGAAAAAAAAAATCACCCTCCACGCCTCTCAGTTCGTGCTTGGCTTTGTCCACAAGAGCGAAGGTTGTTGGTGGTGGGTTTTTTCGTGCTACGTTTAGCCGCGTGCTAACGGAGGTGGAGAGTGGTAACAAGACGCCTGTGGAGAGAAGGTTTTAGGATCAACAGCTCTCTAAATTTAAAGGAATAGATGGACATTTTGGGAAACACCAAAGCCAAAGGGAGATTGATCCATATCGCTGATATCTGTACAGCAAATCAGTGCTATGTTAGCTTAGCACAAAGACTGTAAAACAGGGGGAAACAGCTAGCCCAGCTCTGTCCAACAAGTCAACTTACAATAACAAAATGTGACATATAAGCCACAGAAAGTGTCATAAAGTCCCAGAAACAGCCTGATAACTGTCGGCAGCTGCTGAGCTTCATTAACCCCGTGTGCACAGCTTGTACGGACCGAACGTACTGAACGCTGAGCGTCAGGCCATGTGAACGGTGATGCGTTCACTTAACTGTTATATGTACTGAAAGCGTCTCAGGGTTTTTGTCATTTGAACATAAGTGGGGCTTAAACTCCTGATGCCGTCTCAAATCGATGCAGCACAGCCAGAGGGATCATCTTGCTGCCTACATTACCCACAATACAACTCAAACAGCAACTGTTCAGTTGGAGATTCGGGTGTGTTGCGGTCTTCGGCTTCATCGAGAACCTGTAAACAGACCGGGGAGGTTCCAGTTCCTCCTTCCTCGTCCTATGATCAGTCATCAACACCACGGTGAGCTGTGGGATTATGAGCTTTACAGCCTCCGTCCTCAGACTGCAGCTCCACACGGTGAAAGACTTTTTTTGGGGGGGGGGCTTCGTCGTCTTCGTGGACGGAGGAGGTTGTTAGGGATTCATGGGGCCTATGGGAGATTAGGCTGGAGAGCAGCAATTAAACCACGAAACAACTCTCTATCTCTCTCTCTCTCTCTCTCTCTCTCTCTCCACCCTCCTGTCTCCTCCTACCTCATCCCAGACTCACACAACTACAGGTTACTATGGAAACTACTTCCCTCCCTCCTTCCCTCCCTCCCTCCCACTTTCCATCTCCTCTTCAGTCACTCTTGGTCTTGCATCCTCATCTCTTTACCTCCATTCACACCGTACGTTCATCCTGCTCTTTATATCTCTTCACTAACACCCGTCACCTTTGTCATGACCTCTCCTCTCGCCCAACCTTTTCTTTTTACCCTCCTCCTCCTCCTCTTCCTCCTCCTCCCTCTCCCTCTTCCTCTCCACATTACTTCCTCTATCTGACTCTCTATCTGTCCTGCTGCTGGCAGCATGAAACCAAATGTCAGGCCTGAGCTGGCACTAAGAGGAATCGCAAGGGTGGCGCAAAAATGAAAGAAGAGAGAGAGAGAGAGAGAGAGAGAGAGAGAGTGGGGCGGTGAAGAGACAGAAGAAGAGAGTCTCTAGTTCTTATTTTCAGAAATTCAACTTTTCAAGTTTTAACAAATGTGTCAACAAGGTTCTGTCAGAAAATAAAAGTTTGTTCTTACAATTTCTTACTGAATTAAAATATTAAAAGTAGAGAGAAATGAAGAATCCTGTATTGGTAGAACTGGTGAGTGAACCCTGAGACGTACATCTCACTTGTTTCCATCCAAACTTCAGAGTAATGTTCAAAGTATGAAATAATGTGGGAACCAAAAAGCTGTTCGCCAACTGCCAAAAAAAAAAAAACACCAGAAGAAGAACTGTGTTTTAGTTTTACGGCAGCACGCAACAGTTTACGGCACCTGGCATGTGTCTGGTGCTGTGTCTGGTTCTGGCGCTGCTGAGGTCGGTTCATATGAACTTTTGAAGAGTTTTATGAACAAATAAAAAGATTCAAACGATAAAAATCTGAATAAACAGACGCATCAGTGACAAATGTGAAACGACACATTGAGGTGAAGCATCCGACCATCTTTAGAAATATCTGAGAGAATGATGATCACAAGAAATCATTAAGAAAGAGTCAGACTATGAACCAACAGCTGAGTCAAACTCACAGCATTTACACATGAAACATAAACTCTCTGTCTGTGACTCTAGTGGTGAGCAGTGATTCATGTAGTCTGAGGATGGAAGATAAGAGGAGAAGAAGTAGTTCCTTTTTTTGGAATGTGAACTTGGTTCAACTATGAAGATGAATTAGCTCATTTTAACCTTTGTGAACTGAACTCTGAGCTGTAGCTCTCGTGAACGCCGATCGAGTCTGTATGAGACAACGTCTGGGTGTCAGAAGTTGCAGGTGGAGAGCAGAGGTGCGCTGTTTGCTTTGGCTCCCGAGCAGCGACGATGGAACAACAAGAATATTCGGAGACGGCAAATGGTCTGCGTCTTCGCTGCGATGGACAGGAATACCTGCGTCAGCCGTGCATCCACAAACCAGGCATGTTATACAGAGAGAATTTACTGCTCGGAGGCCATAAGCCTGTCAAACCAGACTTATCTAAGATGTGGCCTCCAGAGACTCTATTATCATCTACAAAGTCCTCCAATCCAGCACTTCACAGGCTAAATCCATTACGACAATCACCCAAATCTCTGCTCCAGCAGCTGCTCTCCTCTGAGCAAACTGCAGAGATACACTGAGGAGACTTTCTGCAGGTCGACGTGCTCGTCTGCCAGAATTAAAAACAGTGGTACAGGGTCAAATCAGGACCAGGACCGCAGCTATCTGGATTAACTATTAACTAACAACCAAATTAATAGCTGATGATGTTGTCGCATGTTCTGAAGCACCTGTGGAGCATTTTAGATACACGCCTCTATTTCTACAGTTGTGTCCTAATGTGATGCACATTTTTAATAATATTAAAGTGTCATTAAGAAGGTTTAAGTTGCTCTACGTCGTACAAATCTCCCACTTATTTTACATTCTTGGAGGCACTGAAGAAGAAGTGACTAGAATTCCTTCATTTTGCTGTTTATTAATTTTCTTCAGTTAATTGATTCAGGCTCGACTCAAAGTGCTGGGAACAAAAATCTTTCTGATGGGATTAACCTCAACGTCCCACCTGCTTTTATCTACCTTCTGTTTTTTTGAAGAGGACTTAAAACAAATTTAAAAGAGAATATAGGATTAAAAGACTTTTATGAGGAGTGTTTCTTTTTAACTGTGTGGGTGTGATGTATGTTGCCTTCATGCCATGTCAGACTGGCTGTAAGATCAAAGTTTCTTTTCTGTGTCGCGAGTGGGAACAGTCACCCCCTTTTTTTTTTATCACAAACACTTTCATCACAACGATAAGTGCCATTTATTCATGCACATTTTAGATTTACTTACACTTTCATGTCAGGAGTGTTAATAATTCTTAAACACTTATGTTATGCAAGTGACCCCATTTCTAAAGCACCGAAAATATCCTCCCTTCTCGCCCTCTCCCTCCGTCGGCTCGGCTCTTTCAGCGTCTCTGCAACTGGTGAGCCGGGTTTCAAACCTGTGGTTGCAAACTGCTCCTGGCTCCTCAGATATGAGGCTTATTCCTTTCCTCGAGGACACCAGGTAAACCCACCTGCATCGGCAACCTGACAGCAACAGGCTCCTGGCTGAGCACGTAGCCACCGGGTGAAGACGCAGAGCTGGTTGCAAACGGCCTCCACCAGGCGGCTAACACTGGCCCAGTTAGCAGGGCCCGAGTTCAGTCCAAGAAGACAGCTGAAAGATAATCAGAGAGCAGTGTGTGTTAATATAGATCTGAAATTCATTAGAGGAAACAGTGATATCTGAAGTGAATCTCACCTCTGGAGACAGGAGGTGTTCTTCCCCGTCGCTGCCTTGAACTGTCACCTGGGCAGCCTCTCCTGGTCTCTGGGAGGGAAGACAACTCGCTATTTCTACCCTAACATGCTGATGTTAATCTGTAAATACTTTCACCTGTGGAGGTGGTGACAGTGCTAGAGATGATCCATCACTTAATCACAGTTTGATATTTATAAATTCTGTTCTTAAAAGTGATGCTACCATCACCTGTCAACAACAGCAGAAATGAAGTTGCAGGTAAGAAACTGAACCTGTGAATACTGAAGACAGAGAATAATAAACTAACTCATCAGCAGTTAGTCTGTTAAGACACTAAAATTTACAGATGTTCCCTAAACACCTCATGTGCAGATTGTTGGTAGATGCTAGAATTTGCAGATGTTCCCTAAATGCTTCACATGTAGACTGTCGGTCGATGCTACAATTTACAGTTGTTCCCTCAATGCCTCATATGAATACTATTGGTAGACACTACAATTTACAAACGCATCACATGCAGATTATTGGTAGATATTAGAATTAACAGACATTCCCTGAATGCCTCAGCGTTGTTGGTGTTAGTATTTTCATGGGAAGGAAAAAATACTAAACACCAGCAGCTTCGTTCACGCTAAACACTGTATGTCCACCAGACACACTCCTTAAATGTCTCAGGCTTCTTCCTCTCTTGTTCCCTCTCACCCCCCCACCCCCCTTCTCCGGGCCCCACCTGCGTGTCACAGATAGAGGTGAGGTCAGCCTCTCGACAGGCCCCCCCGGCCCGGCCATCAGCCGTGCTGCTGCACAAAGCGAGCGTCCGGTGGAGCGTGTGAATGGGGTCGTGCCTGGGAGATGGGAGACGGAGAGTGGAGCTGCCATCCGTGAATAAGGAAGAGAGGGATAACAATTCCTGAGGCTGTCTCCTCTGCATTAGCAATATCTGAGGGTCTTTAATGCGGTCTGCCTCTCCGCTGTTTGTCCCTGCTCCAGATGCTTAAAGGGCCCAAACACAAGGAGACAGGCTGCAGTGCTTTCTTCTCTGCTGCTGCTTTGAATGCATCGCCAGAGCGTCTCCTCTTCTGCTTGTGTAAACTGAAAAGAGATGCATCTTATCGGTGTCTCACGCTGAGAGGAGCCGTACACCAGATATGAAGAGGGGAAAAAAATATTCATATTCATTCAGCTGCTTCCCACCACTTGGATTCAATTAACAGGGTAATGGATGCATTCAGCCTATCCTCACAGGTTCTGAATTAGAAATTTCAATTGGGTTTATAATTGAGTGCAAATGAATCTGTTGGCCTCAGGGGGGTTGGGACAGAGCTCTAGGGTGTGTGTGTGCGTGTGTGTGTGTGTGTGTGTGTGTGTGTGTGTGTGTGTGTGTGTGTGTGCATGCTTCAAAGTAATGTCAAACAAAAATATACACCAGCTTATTTTACCACATTAGATGAAACTGTCCACCTGTTATTATGTTGTAATTTAGACGTCTTTCTCTTCTTCTGTGGTTTTTCTTTGAGGTCTATCTTGAATTTCTGGGAAAGAATTAATGTTGTGTCGATTGTCGTGACATTTTGCGACACATTCACGTTCAGGATGAAATGTAGAAAAATCTCCTCTAGCGCCATCAACAGGTCAAAATCAAAACTTTAATTCGTCCAACACAACAAATACCTGCAAAATAATAATAATAATTATAATAATAACCCAACCAGACCTTCATCATACGATGGTAAAAGTCAACTCATTTCATGTTTTAATGACCAGCAGGTTACATTACTGTACAGCAACATCTCTGGACTCCACACCTGTTCTCAGGTCTCTTCACTGAGTGTCAGAGAAAAGAGTTTAAAGTGCTGCTGCTTCTCTATAAATCTCTGAGTGGCTCAGGACCTGGATACATGTGAAGCCTCTCGGCCTCTCAGGTCATCAGGTAGAGGGCTGCTAACAGGTCCCAGAGAGCAAACTCAATATGGAGGAGTGGAATTTAGTCACTGTGAAGCACGGAGCTGCACCTTTAGATTCAGGTTGTGTTCTGCAGTTTGACTGAAGCTTAAACACTGGTGAAATATCCTGCTCTGTATTTATGACTGAACTGTTTAATTTTCTATATTCTCTTAACTTACATTTTAATAATCTTTTTCTTACTTTTTAAAAATGTTTTTTAAATGTTTTATGTAAAGCACTTTGAATTCCCTTTGTGTATGAAATGTGTTCTACAAATAAATTTGCCTTATATCATATTTGTGGCTTATTAGTGTCGTAGTCGAGTCACTAAACCTCGAATCCAAATCGAGTCTTGAGTCCCCAGTGTCGGTGTCCAAGTCACCGAAGAAGAGTCAGAGTCGAGTACGAGTTGAGTCTCGAGTCACCAAAGGAAGAAGAGTCCGACTCCAGTCCAAGTCGAGTCTTGAGTCTCCAGTGTCAATGTCCAAGTCTGAGTCACCCACAAAGAGTCCAAGTCGAGTCCAACTTGAGTCTCCAGTCTCCAGTGTTAGTGTCCAAGTCACCAATGAAGGGTCAGAGTCGAAGCTTCCAAGATGTTCTCCAGTGCTCCGTTCTTGAAGTCAAAGACCTGAGTCCTCATCTCGAAACTTGCAAGTCATCAATGCTCGAGTCTAAGTTGAGTCACGAGTCCTGAAAATCAACTACAACACTGATGCATATTGTGACATGTAGAGTATTTGTGATTTGGGTTCATATCATTACCTGTGTAATGGCTCAAAGTGGGGCAGGTAAAGAAATCAAGATGTTCACTGTGTTGATGGAAGTGCAGTTTGTTTTAAATGTGCTCAGTCACAACAGGCAAACAAAGCAACTGCACCAGCTGAGACAAACAGGAGGGGACAGGTCAGTAGCTGAGGGAAAGGAGGCACGTATATATGCTGGGCAGCTGATTAGGGAATCGGGAACAGGTGTGCAGGTGGGTGTGGGAGTCAGGTGATGATTGAAGCTCAGAAACATCAGGGATAACATGGCAGGGAAAGTTACTGATTAACATGCTGTGCATTTCTTGTGTTTCCACTTGCAGGACATCGCAATATATTAAATAACCATCCAGATAGTTTAAGTCCAAAATTTTGGTGTGCAATGACTCCCTTCCTAATTTTAGATTCTCCACTCACTTGTCCCACCTCGAGGGCCCTGATTTAAATTAATCCATTCTGATGACAAGAAAAGTCAAGAAATATAAGCTTGTAACACTCAAAAGAGATTTCTCATCATGTTTTACCATCAAGTGTGTCCAAAAATAGAGCGCTCCACTCTGTGCTGCAGTAAGGGTTTTCAGTAAGACCATATCTCCCTGTTTTTATCTGCTGACTAATACCTTCCAATCACTCTGAGTAACCTGCGACTGTATGTCTCAGTTAGACTGTCAGCGAGATTGTGTGGTAAAAATAGTGCATTGTTCCATTTGGTTTATTAGTAATTTTGACGGCAAGTGATGGCAGCGCCCTGAAAGCATCAAATTATGATAAACAACGTCTCTGCATATGATACAGAAAAGAATGACAGCACATAATTTCACAGAATCGTTTCGCTGCTGAATCAAGTTAAATGCTAATGGATGGCAATCACAGAGGAGCTGACACACACACACAGAGCTGCATTCACGCCTTAAACACACAACCTCGAGAGACAGTTTAGTGCAGCAACACTGCTGAGGTGTTGTTTTGTCACAGGGTGGTGCGGTGTGGAGCAGATGGGACAGAGGATGAAGTGAGGAGGAGCACACGAAGGTGAGATGAGAGAAAAGAGGAGAGAACATGGTGGCTGGTCAGGATTTCATGTGGAAGAGGATATTTATCTGCAGTCAGCTGCAGTCATAGTGAGATTAATGGGCTTCAGTGCATGTTAGGACACACATGATACACACATGCATGTACAGTATGTATAGAGTACAACAGCCCACCTCAACAAGGTATTTAATCCAGCAAGAAAACTTAAAATCGCATTTTTCATCACTAGATGTCGAACTATATCACCAACATCTCAGACCAAAACCAACGTCTCGTCTGCCACAACCCCGTCCTCTCCCTTCATGTTCTCAGTCAGGAAGCTGTTACGAAGCTCAGTGAAAGTGTCACTAAACACACAACAAGAAGCACAACAGAATAAAGTTGCCATGATATGCTCCACAGCAATGCTAGCAGGTAGCTAACCAGCGCTAGCAACGTTTGCCAAACACATTTATAATAAAAGTAACAGCCGGTTTCATGAAAACAGACAACTTACAACTTTATGAACCATCGAGTTACTGACACATAAGACACAGAAGAAAAACCAGTTCCGAGTCCAGCTGGAGCCTTTAGCAGCTCTGAGGGTTCTCCTCTCAGTGAACCAGACCAGTATCAGCTCCATGGTCAGACTGGGAAAGAAATTCAGCCTTAGACTGATCCACTGGGACCCGCTGCACGAATGACACTGACGGAGCAGGTAATGACACTGACGGAGCAGGTAATGACACCGATGGAGCAGGTAATGACACCGATGGAGCAGGTAATGACACCGATGGAGCAGGTAATGACACTGACGGACTGAGCCATGTCACTGTGGGCGGAGCCTGTGTGTTTATAAATGAGGAGAGGACCAACGGTTTAACAGAGAGAAACTCACATGCACTAACATACACACTATAATTAACTTTTGTCGTCTGGGAGAAGGACATTTTAAAGCTGCACTCCACCATCTTATTTGTCAGTAACACTGAGCTTGTGAGAACAGCTGTATAAATGTCTTTTTGACTTCAGAGTAACTTTGTTAAGTCGGAGAAAATAATCTCAGCTTTAACAGAGGACTTTAATAAGATGCATAATGGAAATGTTGGGACTAATTATGGCGAAAGTACTGAATGCAGAAAAATGATAGTTAAAGTTATAGAGTTATACTTATATTATTGTTATTATTTTGAATGCAAGAGTAGATGAAAGTATAAGTATTCAAACTTGAAGTACTCAAGCAGTACTTCAGTAAAAGTGGATTGCATCATTGTACATCTTTGATTTGTTGTTGTAAACATAATTAATAACAAAAACATAATACTTTAAATAAATATTAGCTATTAAAGAAAGGTCTAATGAGTGTATAGAGGGACTTGAAGTCGGGAATTGGCAAACAAAAATTTCAATGTATGAGGATGACACTTGTTTCCTATTGAGTCCAAATTACTCTTGTTTACAAACCCTTCTTGAAATACTAATTCCTTTATAATTGAATATGGTCTTTTAGCGGATGTACTTTTTTTTTCTCCTCTTATGGTTTAGTGAGTGTGAACTAAGAACAACATCCTGCCAAACCAAGTGTGACCGCCATCGATTCGTTTGGATGATTTTCTTATGGGAAAGTTTGACCCATGGCAGCAGCAGTTCCCCCCCCCACATGCTCCACTTCTCTCAGACAACACTAAACACAAACATTATTCAATTCAGTGATAGCAAGTTTACAAAATTAACTTTTTATTTAATAATCCCTCCCACACTGTTTGTCGTTTCGTCTCGTCTCGTTGTTCCCTGATTTGGCCGTGAAGCACATGTTCCCCCGGTGACGTCGGGTCTGCGGGTGAGCAGCTGGGGTCTGATGACTTTCCTTCATCTTTACACTATGATGCGCTCGTATGTGTTCACACTTAACGCCACAACTTCCCCTGCAGAGGTGAGCTCTCACGCTGGGATGTCAGCGGGGTGGAATAATCAAATGACATTCTACACAGTTAGCTTTCCAATATGATTAAGCCAGGTTGCCATTTGTGGAGACTAATTTAGAATGAATTGTGATTAGCTATTTCCACCCTCTAAGGCATTATGCATTTAAATGGGACACATATTAAGCAGCTGGGAATATGACAGTGGCAGCTGATTCCCCTAAGTGCTGCACTTGAGTGTTTATTTCTCTGCTTTCACTGTAATGGACCCATTTACCTACACGGGCGGGAGACCGGAGAGTCTGGCCTTTACTGTGCAGAGATTGAAAATGAGAGTGAGAGAAAAAAAACCAAAAAACAGAGCATTTTGGGTTCCAGGGCTCGACTTGTACTGCAGTCATTTCACTCGAGGGATTAGGAGTCAGAAAGCCTCCCTCGATCTCCCTCCCTCCCTCCCTCCCTCCCTCCCTACTCTCCTCCTTCCCACTGCAGCCAAGGCTGGATTTACTATTTACCCCAGTTATTATCACGTTGGAGCTGTGATGGATACACAGAGTGACATAACACCAGGGACGGAATTAAAGAATTAAAACTTGAGAGGAACTTCAGAGGAAACCCCTCCTCCCTCCCTCCCTCCTCCTGCTGGTTGTACAGGTATCCTGCAGGGAGGGGGGCGGGGGGTCGTAGGTTGACTCGTGTCACCTGTCATTTAGCGTGATGTTAAAAGCTGCTGGGTCATTTACTTTCCCCCGAAAAAGTCGTAGTTTCTCATCTTCAGCTGCACACTGGACTCTGGAGAAGTGAAAACCCTGAGGATGAGGACAGACAGAAAACTCTTTGTTATCAGATTGAGAAAATAGTCTCATTTCCTCCCCGTCTGTCCACATGTCCCCCCTCGCCTTCCTCCTGATGTTTCTGCTCCTTTGTCACCTCCTTTGCCCTCTCCCCCTGCGCAGAAGATCTTATACCTCTCTCTAACTTTTCTCCTGTCCATGTGCTTCGACAGAGTGAGTGATGTAGATCATTACCAGGCTCTGATGGCTCTCTATCAGATGAAATCCACCTCAGCGCTCCATCAATGTCACCAAGGAGCCGTTCTGAGGCTAATGGCCCAGCTCCAGCACCGGGATCTTGGTGGAACGTCAGACTAAAAATAACCAACAGACAGGTTATCATGGATATCATGAACACGATATCTTCTCAATAGTAAAGGAATAGTTTTTCAACATTTTTTGGAACTGCGCTTTCTAGCTCGTGTTATCATGTTAGCTTAGCTTAGCCTCTTACAAAGATTGGAAACAGTGAAACAGCTAGCCTGGTTCTGTCTGACGCTACCAGCACCTCTAAAGCTCACTGATGAGCACATTTTATCCTCTTTGTTCACTCCATGCAACAACATAAATGTAAAGCAACACAGTGTTATTTCACACAGGGTTGTGCTCCAGGCTAAGCTAAGCTAACTGGCTGCAGGCCCTGGCTATCGACCTACTCGTCCAACTCTCAGCTACAGAAGAAAATGTCAAACTATTCCTTTAAGTGAGTTCAGGAACAGTGGTGTTTTTAAACAGCTACTCTGGACAGATGCAAGGCCAAAAATAATTACACAGCTTTACAGTTTGACCCACTAATTATTTCACATTTTCCACACAGACAGCAACACAGATGACGATACGATTTAGCAGATGTTCTGCTGCTCACTTCCTTGTTTGTATGTGCTGTGGATTTGTCTAACTATAGCCAATGTTTCCAGTAGCGTATTTTGAAATTGCAAACTAAAAAATGGAATGGAAACATGTGAACTTGGAAAAAACTCACAAGTAGCAAAAAAAAAAATTGTGTTGTTTTTCAGACTAATCGACAAAGCAATATCTCACAAAAGTAAAATGGAAACACTTTTTCCACATTTAAGTCACATGACACCTGAAAACATTGCAGAGTACTATCTCCTTGATTCATGGCCGCTGTCAGATATAAAGGAGTTTGCCTTTGCGTCATTACGTGCAGCAGACACTCTCATCTCCTTTGATTAAATACTACAACGGTTGTTGCGTTGGATGCAACCGTCCCAACACTTAGCAGATGCTAGAAATCCATCGCCATGTCTAATTGGAATGATATCATTGAGGAGAAAACCCAGCTTCAGTCGCACTCACTATCTTGTTTTGTCGACGTTTTTACAAAACTTGCTTCTATTTCGCACAAAGCTGCGATGGAAACCTGTTCTATGTTTGCTTTGCAGATAAAGTCCAAATTCACTGTGTTGTCTCGTTGACTCCCGCTGCTTTCACGTTGATTAATCCTCTCGTTCCTGAAAGCCTGCTGCAGATCTGTTCTCCCCAGCCTCAGACACAATGATAAACAACACCAGCAGCAGAGGATTTGTCTTGTTATGAATTCATCCACAATCATATCAGTTTTTAAGTGACTCAGTTTGCTGTCAGTAGGTGGGGCTCACACCTCTTTGACCTACCTGGAATATCGTGCAGCTTCTGTCCAAACACGTTCCATGAATCGTGGCGGTGGACGACGGTATTCGTGTCTCTCCTCATCCAGCCAAAGTGAAACGTCTAACTAGAGAAGACGCTGTAATCAATTGAGGATCTCGCAGTAAATCTTCCAGAGGTCCCACCAGCCCAGAACAATAACTTAGAAAGCCTATAGCACTGTGAGGTGGGAGAAGCGCCAAACACCTCGGGCGCGCAGTGCAGGCTGGGATGGCTCCATCATGGCCTGCTGATTCATAGAAGACCTGCTGTTAGAGTCAGGTGGGATGAGAGGCAATGATGGCTCTATTACCTGCAATATACAGCCTGTGACAGACGAGACAATGATGACAGTGACTGAGAATAATCACCGGGAATAAAAAAGTATTGGTACGACTTTCCAATAAAACACTCTTTATTAAGACACAGCTTTATTAATGTGTCATGAAGCATTCGCTAAAGTTTCATAAGTCAGTCATAAACCACAAACCGAGTTGTGAAAAATCCTTTTGACCAAACCTCATTTATCAAACTATGATTAACGTTTATGGCAGAGGGGAGGGAGGAGCCTCTGAGCCTCTCTTCTGATTGGCTGACTGTTTTCTGACTGATCCAATAAAAATATATCAGATTTCAGGTAAAAACACTCAGAGAAACCAAATTCTGCAAGGTTTGGATGGTGGGTCCAGGTGGGCGGGGCTTGGTGACTGCTTTGTTGTGACATCACAAAGTTCCAGAAGTCCTGACGGCTGGTTTTAAGGCTCAGTTTCTGAATACAGGCTGTGTGCATTTCTCTGTGGACTGAGGCTTTGATACTTTCACAGTATTAATATAGAAGCTAGAGCTGATCTATAATCACACTACACATGGACACAGACCTTTACACTGGAGGAGCTTTAAGGATTCTTCTCAACCTGGCAAAACAAAATATGTTCTCATTAACGGATGCTAACGGAGTGATAAAGCACTAGTAAATGATTGAGTATCCATTAATAAAGTTCAGCTTACAAACATTTTATAAACTGTGCCCTATTAGAAGGTCATACCCAAGTTTTACAGTGATTACTTTAACAGTACGGTCGCTGTGGCGGATTGTGGTGCTAACAAAGAGCCACATCGTCCATTGTCTGAATCCAGCTGGAGACCTTTGTTCATGTCATTCCACCATCTCTCGCTCTCCCCTCATTTCCTGCCATCACTCTGCTCCCAGCTTGATAATAACAGCATGAAAAGCAGGCTCGTATTATAATCACAAAGAAAGCTGTGTATATTTCTCAGTATTTTGAATGTGCACTTGAATAAAAACACATGTGCATTAATGTTATTTTGAATCCCAAAGCTTGATTCGTGCACTTTGAAACAAACAAGGAAACCATTTGTCATCAGAAACTGTTATTTTTAGTGAGCATTTTTGCTGTAGTTCACCAAGGTACACATTCTGAACACCCCTATGCACCCCCACTCCCACCCCCCCCACCTCCACACCTGCGGAGGAGAAAACAATCTAACACCGAGGCTGGGAGTGAGAACATTTAACGGGAGATTGCAGACGATTTCACTGTTGAGGGAACTTGGCGGGGGTATGGTCGTGGGTGGATGGCGGTGAGCGGTTGTCTAGGCCACAGCTCCGAGTCCCCGGGCCCCACGACACTGCCATCTGAATCCAATCCACAGTCTGACGGATTGGGAGGCAAATTGACAGTGTCAGATTTCATATCACAGCAAGCTGCAGCGGGGCCAGGAGCAGGGCTGTAGTCTAATAAAGAGAGGACAGAGTGTCGAAAGGTGGTGGGGGGAGGGTGTATGTGTGTGTGTGTGTGTGTGTGTGTGTGTGTGTGTGTGTGCGTACACACTCATTCCTGCACTTGCATGCAGATGAATTGTGAAATGAAGAAAAACAGCAACCCCAGCACCACTGGTGTGGCCGCTGCCCGTGCAGCTGCTCCTGTGCTGCAATTACACAACCTTTGTGCAGACAGGGGTGGGGTTGGGGTGGTGTGTGTGTGTGTGTGTGTGTGTGTGTGTGTGTGTGTGGGGGGGGGGGGGGGGGGGGAAGCATATGCTGACAGAGCCTTGTAGTGTGGTACTGGAAAGTGGTTGCAGTGACTAGGCTTGGTGTGTCAATCTGGGATTGTACAGGCCTCTGGCTATCACAGCTCTGACAGGAGTGATGAGAGCAACAGAAGTGCCATATGTCAACCAGCAACCCAGGGAGCCCAGAGACAACATGATTAACCCCAGTTCAGGATTAAAGCCCCGCCCTCCCCCACACACACACACACACACACATACTCTTCTTCATGTGTGCATGTAAACAAGTCTCACAGCAACAAATGAGAGAATCAAGAGAAAGAAACGTCGTGTACTTAGATAAATATTGAGTTATTTGCACAGCAGCCTGGAGTGAGTGAGTTTGCTTTGACGGTTGTGATCTGCCCTCTAGTGGCCGTGCGGGAGACTGCAGGAAGACATCACAGCTCCAGTCCAGACTGCACTTCACAGTCAGACTCTAGTTGGCCAGAAACAAACACACACATTATCTCAATGCTGACATCCATATACTGGTGTCCAGTTCTGATTTATATTGATTTTTACAGCGCTTGAATCTATGTGAATGGCCCTGCAGCGAGGCGCTCAGAGGGGAGATTAAATTAAACACAGAGGAGATGAAAGAGGATGACATTTTATCCCTGCAGACCAGAGCAGAAGTCCTGGCAGGAAGACACACACACACACACACACACACAGGAGACTCGACTGGTCTGGATGAGATAAGCTACAGTGTGTTTTGTCTCAGGGAGCAGATTATCTGGGTAAATCAGAAAGAAAGGTTATACATTTGGAGTCTGACATTTTGCGTTGAGAGAGGAGAGGAGGTTTTTCTCAGGCTCCACCCTCGGTCTCTTGCCCTCCTGCTGCTCTGACTTTGGTCTCGTCTCCAAAGACATTAACTCTCTCCAGCCGTTGTGTGGCCGGCAGCACTTCACATCTGAATCTGAGCTCTCTCTGGGGTTTTTCCACAGATCTGGATGAATATCAGTCACACACACACACACACACAAAGGTGAAGGCTGGAGGGCAGCTCTGAAAACTTCACAGAAGGAGTTCAATGTAAATCACTTATTCATGAGTCTTAATAACCTTTGACTGGAACTTTTCATTAACTTCTGGAAATAAATCGTCTCTCAGCAGCTTCTTGTTCAGTGTTATACAGTCACCTTGGTAATATATTTTACCCACAGTGGTCTGTTGAACTGCCAAGAGGTTTTGCTCTCATTCATGTTCTCCATATCACAACCACAAGACGAGGACTCCCTCTTGGTACGACTCGTCTGTGCAGGTGTGGAAACAGTAATCTCACTCAGGTACTGAAACAATCGAGACCCTTGTGAGGAGGTGGTCTCGGTCCGGTCCCAGACGAACTCTGGAGCGGTTCATTTTTTAATGTGAAAGAGTTCTGAACTGGAAGTTTGAGCTCGACAGTTCCCGTAACCTTCTTCCTGTGTTTACTTTCCTGCTCCAGACGATCTGACCAATCAGAGGAGAGATCGTTCTCACCTGGTTTGTAAACTCATCAGCTGAATCGCAGCGGAGCAAACCACTGTAGGGTTGTAAACCACCTCAGACACGGAGATCAGGGGCAGGGTCTTTCATACGAGCAGGATCTCCACACAGGTGATCAATCAGGTCAGGCAAACAAATCCAAGGGCTGAGGCTGAACTCACGAACTGGCACAGAGGACGGGGAGCACGCAGACCAAACACACCTGGAGGGGGAAGTCAGTGAGACACAGGTGCAGTACATTAGGGGCGGGGTGGACGACACACGATGGCAGGAAGTGTAAATTTGAAATGAGGGGAAACGCTAGACACACCAAAATAAAAGAGGAAATGATAAACAAATATGAAATAAAACAGAAAACATTGGTGTGAGGACGGGACACGACAGAGGATTAACACCAGCAGGTTGACCTGTGAGTTCAGTATCCAACAACAATGGGATTTAGTTCAGACTAGTTAACCAGTTGACTTGAAGCAACACTTAGGAGATATACTTTTCTTTCCAAGATTTACTTTCAACTTTTTTTATTTGTAAGTTTCTGCTATTGCTACATAGCTAACATTAGCATTAGCACTTGTCTTGCCAAGAGTTTCAGCTTGTTGCATTTTAATACGTCCTCTGAGCAGCTACTCCTTCAGTTACTCGCCATCAGGAAGTGACAAGACAGCCTGACTGGGCCAGAGCTAGCTAGTTAGCATGCTACTTTCAGCAGAAGAAAAGAAGAGATAGAGATGGAAACAAAACAAAATGGCCGCTCTACCGGTGGAGACAGCTGTTGTCGAGTAAATGAATGAAGTTTGGTGCTGAACTCTCAACATTTCTTCTAGACTGGTGAGTAAACAGGTGCTAATGCTAATGTTAGCTACGTAGCAATAGCAAAGGACTTACAAATAGCTCCTATTGTCATGTCAGTCTGGTAAATATAAGCCTATGGACAGCAGCTGGTTAGCTTAGCTTAGCATAAAGACAAACAGCTATAGCCTGTTGTCACTGTTGACCTTTCTGTGTACACATCTTCACACAAATACACTTGTTTATTTTGCATATTTCTTTACACTTTCATATGATAAACCCTTCTGAAGTAATGACCTTTATTCTGACAACACCCTCTGGCCAGTTATTACATCTCACCATGACTGATGAGGATTAAAGAACTAATGTCAGCTTTTATGTGTCTAAAAGTCTCTTTACAATGAGCTTTAAACAACAACAGAAATAAAACACAATGATACACGAAGACGGTTTCATACGAGTAAAAGATTTATTTCACATTTTATTTTTCTGTTAATTATCACCAGCTTAGTTTGAGGAATCAGAGACATCAAAGACGGGTCACAGGAAGCATGACGGAGGCTCATGTGCACAGAAGGACAAGAGGGACGGAGGGACGGTCTCCAGAGAACAATGAAGAAGGGTGAGACATGGAGTAAACCACACATCATGTCTGCTGATGGTTCTGGTGCTAGTACGGAAACAGTGTGCTGGTTTTTTGTTTTCTGGTCACTGACGTCAGGTAACATGTCAGGTGTGGGTTAAAATGTGAGTTAAAAACATCATCGTCCAATCTTCACTTCTAGAGTCGGCCTGGTGGGTGGGGGTGGGGTAGGGGGGTGGGATGAAGGGGCAAGGGGAGGAAAGGTCTGGCACTAACAAGGTACGGTTAAGCAGCCTAAGGAAACATGAGGAGCGTGCACAACAAGCGGGGCAATGAAGCACACACACAACACACAATACGCCACACACACACCACACCCGGCACACACACACACACACACACACACACTTGGCTTCACTGGAGATAAGCGGTTTGATAAACCCAACAGTCTGAGCTCTGGTATTCAAAGGTGACACTGTTTACACACCCGGCTTCACCTGAGTCGACTTTATACTGAGAGTGTCACTCAGCGTACCCACGGGAGGCGGGGGGGGGGGGGTAAAATTAAAGAGTTTGTGGACATTGCTAACAGGGCTAGGTGTTTTGCAGTCCTGGCGTATACTGGTTTACTGGTGACTGATCAAGACAGTGATCCACGACCTCAGCTCCATCTGACCTCCCATCACCCTCGGCAGGCCAGGAGGGGGCAGGGGCCGGGGGCGAGGGGGAGGGGGAGGGGAGGGGAGAGAGTGTCAGAGTCACACAGGCACTTGAGAGAAATGACAAAAACACTACGAGTTCCATTAAGGCACAACAGATAACCACACACACACACACACACACACACACACACACACACACACACACACACACCAGTCTTTGGGACAAGAACAGCAGGATTCTCTCAGTGAGCACACACAGCTGCACACACAGCGCAGCAAACACCAGCTCTCTGTTGGAGTCAGTCCTGTGTGTCGATTGGTTTTTTCTTCACATCCACCCTCCAAAAAAACCAGATCTCCATCCTGCTACATCCAGACGTCCTACATCTGGCTCGGCACGGGGCGAGCGCTGTTGAACTGCGGCCAACGGTTAGCGGTTGTTTAGCTGTTCGTCTCTCTGAGAATAATCCTTCATCTGTATTCTCACGTTTAGTTTAAGAGGAATCAGAAGTTTTCTTATGAACATGAGCTACATCTTCTCTGGTTTAAAACTCATTAGATTCTCCATCACTGAATAAAACAATAAAAGCTTCTATCAGGTGCGATAATGTAAGTCGATAAAATCCAACACGCAGGCTGTGTCCCAGTTCAGAGGCTGCGTTCGAAGACGCTTCGAATGCGTCCTTCTTCTACAACAGGTGGATCCTTCCTGGCCCAACATTTCCCAAGATTCATTGCGTGCTCAATATGGCGGCAAACCACAGTGACAAAGAGCGTGAGGGTTCAGCCCAGTTCAGCTAACAGCTAACGCTACAACTGTTAAAACCAACAGACTTAAAACCTCAACAGGAGCATCACTTTGCGACGCAACGGAAAGGGCGGGAACAGGCCAGATCAGCTCATTTCGGTCGGGCCTTCGCGGTCTACGATGCGCGCCCTGAACGTGGGACACAGCGTCTCTTGTTGGAGGAACTGCAGTCATTAAATCAGTGGTTCTCCTCAAACAGCATCAGCAAACTCTTGTTTAATTCCCCACATCAGTTCTATTCATCCAACGTTTGACAACCACTGATCAACTAAAATAATGAATGAGAAAAAAATTTAAAATCAGATGATCATATAACAGCAACAAATGGTTTGTTATCTATTCTGAAGAAAATACATTCGAATGCTTCCATTACATTTAGCCAAAAGACGAGCACACGGAGCCGCTCAGCGCTGCATCACCAAGTACAGCTTTTAATCCGGAGAATAAAGCTGGCGTTATTCTTCTTATGCTTTTTGTTATTCTTTTTCTTTTTTTTTCTAATGTCAAAACATCCCATGAAAACTGACAATGAACTCGTCTCTGAATACTCTCCTAACCTGTCAGTTCATCAGTGTAAAGGTCATTTCCTGAAAGAGTCGGGCGGCGCCGTGTTGAGCAGATGTTACTCACGCAGGAGAAAACACTGCCTTTGTATTTTTGTGAGATTAATTTAAAAATCAACTACAGTCAGCGTCGACTCGTGTTGTACGAATCATAAAGGCCTCTGAGGCAGATTTGTGATTCTTGGAAATATATGTAAATTTATATAAATGAAACTTTCCAGAGTGAGTGTGACTCGGAGTGTGAAGCTTCAGCTTTAAAACAACACTTCAGGCAGCGGAGTGATACAGGTTTGGTGCACGAGTGGTGAGTATTTATAGCAGCAGGACGGCGTGTGTGGCGCTGACGCAGAGTAAACATCAGAGCCCACGTTCATCGTAGTGAGAGAAACAAGAAAAGAGAAACGTCACAGAGCGACGGAGTGACGCACTCGTGTGTTTTTAGCAGTTTTCCAACGACACTGGGTCAGAGGAAGAAGCTAAATCAGGCGATCGGACAATACTCGATAACAGGATCAATTCATTGTTGTGTTTCCATGGGATTAGTCGACAGCGAGAGAAACACAGAACACGGCCAGCTTCATCCCTGAACCTCCTCTCAGAGTCTGTAACGGGCGACGGCACAACTCCTGTTCTGTTCTGACGTTAACTGGATCTCATCAAACAGCCGCAGCTGCTCGGCCAGAATAAATCAGCACCTAAAATCAGCAGAGGTAATTAGACACAGTGGATACGCACGCACACACACACACACTTTGTACACAACACACACTCACGAATGCATGCATACAAACAAAGCTCACACACACACACACACACACACACACTCACACACACGCACACATACACACACACAGAAAGCATGATGAGTTATTAAACTCTCATGTAATCAAGGATGTGAATGTCATTGGCAATGCGTGGAATATTAATATTAATAGTGATATATTTTATATATTTATATATTCTTTCTTTCTTTTGAATCGGTTCTGATCTTTTTCCTTCATTGGTTTCAATCTGGTTTGAATCTGAAGAAGATTAAAGATGAAGCGAAGTCTTCCTCACTCCTCGTCTCGGTGGTTAGTCTCCCTCTCTGCGGTGACGGTGCGTCAGTGTTTTCAGCTCAACAGTCTTTTCTTGCTTCTCACAAAAGCCTCCTGTAGCCTGCGTGGTGCACTACTCTGTCGTGTGGAGCGTAAAGTAGTGCACTAGAAGTACAGCGTCTGTTGAGATGCAGAGGAGTGAGATGACGGGTGAGGGAGGGGGGGAGGGGGGGGGGGGGGGGGAGGGGGGGTTTTACCTGCGGGGGAGGAGGCCCTTCTTGTAGGCCATCAGGCCGGCTGCCGTGGCGACGGACAGGAAGGTGGAGACTCCCATGAACTTGAGGAGACCGCCGACCGAAGGCAGGTTCCTCTCCCAGAAGGTGGTGACGAAGGGGAGGGCAGGAACCTCCTGGGGGAGGGACAGAGGGGGAGGGGGGAGAGAAAGGAGGATCAGTTACATTTATTCAACGTTTTAAAGCTTCATCTGGTGCGTAAACATTCAGAGAGAGTTCCCTCACCACGCTCTGAGGCTCCGTCTGCCAGATCTGACTCTGGTGGATTTTACCCATGGAACACATGACCTGCAGCAGAACAGTCAGGGAGGAACCCCGTCATTACAGTCACAAACACACACAGCATGAGCAGTGACAGCAAACAGGAACATATGCAATATATACAGAAATATAAAGTAAGGTCATTTCCTGAAAGAGCCGGGCGCCGCCATGTTGAGCAGATGTTACTCACACAGGAGAAATTAATAGTGATATATTTTATATATTTTTCTTTCTTTTGAATCTTTCAGATCTTCATTCAGCGGAGACAGCATGAACTCATGGGGGGGGGGTAAACTGTGAACAGCAGGTTGTGTTTAGGAGCATCAAGGAGCAGTTTAAATAAGCAGCATGAACGAGCGCCCGGCTGATCTATGAAGGAGCCTGCATCAGTGGGAGGTGGGGGCACCCCTGGGCGAGAGGGTGAACATGACCAGGGAGAGAAAAGTCTGATTCATGCAGAAAGAAAGAAATATAACCAGAGTAGAGCTCTGCTGCTTTACGAGGTAATCAAGAGACACGTGTACGATCTTCTCAGACAGAATGACTGAACAACATGAAATATAGAAATATAGAAGTCATTAGTTAACGTATATGAAACATCCATACAATATATGTTAACGACTAAGTTTATTAAAACAAATACAGAAAAATTCTGTACGTTTATATACGTTTTTATTATTGATTTGAATCTCTAGTCTTGAAAGTCTAGAAAGTGTCTCAGACTTTTGGACTTTACTGTTTATAACATCAACATATACTGACAGGCTTTGGCTTGGATATATATTTATTTAACCTATGTCTAAAATATAAGCAAACATACATAAATATATATGTATATATATATATATATATTTGTATGAGCTGGATGTGCGTATATACATATATATATGTCAATATATGTAATTGTTCAAATTTCTAATAGGTTTCATATCATTTTTACATATGTTTCATACATGGAATATGTCTGTTCATCTCTACTTCAGCATCAACATGTCGAGAAGACTTGTGTATAGAACCCTGGTATTTTTGGGACATTGAACTTTTTCATTTGGACTTTTTATTATTGGTTTTGAAAAAATATTAAAATTCATGTACAGAGGAGCATTTTTAAGGTTTAGGTGATTGTATTTCAAAAAGCACAGAGGAGAATTTGCTGCTTCGTCAGCATCATCAGCGGCTGGTGTCGGTGGCAGGAACCAGTTAGGTCTAACTGACACGAGCCACACCTGCTACGCCGTGTCCTCACATCTCCACCTGAGCCGTGATGATGGTTTCAGAGTCAAACTGAAAGAAGCAGTAAATTTGCCTCTGGGGTAACTTCTTGGACTGACTCTTCCTCTCTGCGTTTGACCTCCTGGTTTCTTAAAGAGTTGTGAGGTGTGTTCGGAGGCTGTCGGCGCTCTCACCTCTCTGGCCGCCCTCTCTCCGGCCTGCACCGCCCCCTCCATGTAGCCGCTCCACTCCGTGGCGGTCTCTGTTCCCGCGAAGTACAACCTGCCGACGGGCTCCCGCAGCACCCTGGGGACAGGAGGAGACCGAGACCCTGAGCTTACAGCTGCTCCGTGAGGTTTAAAGGTGAACTTTCATTTCGTTTATTTATTCATTCAACAGGGACGATGCAATTTAACGTTGTTTCAAAACAGGTTATGAAACTAATGTGCTGCACAAAGAGTTTATAGCTGTTGCTAATTAATTAAATACATAGTCTGTGATATTATGGATGTTTTGCCCTGACCAATAACTACTGCATTTCAATAGCTACACTGTTGTGTGTAAAATAATCTCTCATTTAAAACAGTTGGTCGTCCCTGAACTAATGTGATGATGAATCAACGAATTCAAAGAGCTACAAACCCTGAGTGAGTTTCATTATCATGGGTTTTATTATCTCACAGTTCAAAGACGGACAAACTGTGTGTGTGTGTGTGTGTGTGTGTGTGTGTGTGTGTGTGTGTGTGTGTGTGTGTGTGTGTGTGTGAGAGACTCACCTGCCGTACTGGGTAAGGATTCCTGGGGGGAAGTAGGCTGTGTAGCAGCCCCCAGAATACTCCTCCTCACACCAGTTCTTCTCCTCATAGTGCACGGGCTGAAACACACAGGTGAACACATGAATGGATGAACTGGTGATGCAGCTGTGTGACTGAGAATTCACGACAGCAGTGGTTCCTTGAATGGCACCACAAAAATTCATTTAATTTAATGTATTTATTTTACCACAAAACAGACGAACTAAACGCCACAAAGCAAATTTACCAAAATAAATTAAATATGCACATGACAGCTCACAGTGGCCGGCTGTCAAAGCCAAAACCGTTTCCCGCTCCTGTGCAGCCACCGAGTGAAAACACTTGTCATTGTAAATGGAGCTAAAAGAAACAGCCACACTCACATGCAGAGCCTCCTCTGAGCCCAGCACCCTGGAGTAGATCTCACAGATCCTCTTCAGTCTGAAACCAGAGAGACAAGAGTTTGGATTAAACCCGTCCTGCAGCTTTATGTGAGAGAGTTAATCAGCTGTGTCGTCGCCGCCCACCTCTCCTCTTTGGTCAGCCCTGATAGTTTTCTGCACTTGCGGGCGAGGATGAATCTGGAGGAGAGGGAGAAGAGAAAAAATGATCCACACTGCGATCAGTTCACTGTCCACACAAATTTTAGTGATATTTGTGAAAAAGTCCAGTTCCCAGTGAAATGGCCGAGTCTTATTTAAAAAAATAAACATGTTTGTGTTGTTTTTACAGATTTACTGCGTCTTCAGCGGGAAACATCGGGCTTGGTGCCGCAGAGAAACACCTTTAAACCTTAATCAGCATTTAAATACTGTCACACCTCACCTACTGTCCCATTCCTGNCCTTTAAACCTTAATCAGCATTTAAATACTGTCACACCTCCGTCCTTTAACGCTCACGGTTCAGGAATGGGACGGTCACATGCTCTCAGGTGTTGTAGTGTAAGTATAATATCATCTATGCGATGTATTCACCCCATGATAGCAGGCACCGTCCCATCAGGCTTTGTGTCATCCAGCGTCAGACCAATGGGAGCGCCCTCCTCCTCGATCACCATGCTGCCGCAGTAACCTGGACGCACGTCAGAAACACAGCAACGTTAAGAAGCATGTCAGAGGATAAATGCTTTGACTCCGAGCCTGCGGGGTTAAAGCGGGTCGATGACCTTCCTCCAACAGTCTGTATTAATGATCCACTTCATGATTAAGTAAATGAGAGCGCTTCTTTACGCAGACGATGTTTTTTTCAGCGCGGCGACAGAAATCTACAAATCTCTGACGCTGATGAACGGAGGAGTAAGAAGTGGCAGCTGGAAAATTAACATCATGTTTGGACAAAGTCTGTGAATTCTGTGAAGAACGTTGGTCTGTTTGTTTGGGGAGACTGGACCTGAGAACTGGGTATGAACCACAGCAGACTGGGTGAGGAAACCCTCCTGTGGGGGAGACAGTCATGTGGTATTTACACACTGTATTGTGATGTGAGGAAACTTTAAAAGGACTAGAGCTAATGTTCACTTTTCAGTTGTGTAAAGAAAAACGAGCAGATGAGATTCGGATGAAGCTGAAAAGAAAAGATCTCTGCCCGACTGAGGTGTGGCGTCTCCGCAGGACGTTGTGCTGGTGTTGAAGAACAGTTCAAGTGTCACGTAGAAAATGAAATGCACTTTGTTTAATCTTGTTCTATGTTTTATACCTCCAGAAAGAAGTTCTCCAGTAAAACTAAAACTAGATTGTTTCTTTATGAAAACACTTGAAGTGGACACTTGAACTATTTGAGTATTTGCCTGCTCATTAAAAAAGTTTTCTATCAACTTTATATACAAACTTTATTCATTCATGTGGAGCAGGGTTCCCGCTCTCTCTCTCTCTCTCTCTCACCCTTTCTCCTCCAGAAGTTGTCTTTGTAGTAAACCATGCACTTGATGACGGAGCCCATGGGGACGCGGTGGATCAGCTGGTTCCTGAGTGGCGGCAGCTCAGGGTTAAAGTGCATCTTCAGATTCAGACCAGGAGGCGTGGCCAGGATCACGTACTTGGCCTGAGAGAGAGAGAGAGAGAGAGAGAGAGAGAGAGAGAGAGAGAGGCACAAACACAAACAGGACAGTGTGAGCTGCATCCCATGGCACATGGCAGCAGGTTGCCAAGCAACCAGAGGATGGCAGCACAGAACTACTGTCGGCTGCAGTTTGTGCTTCAGACTGAGCTGATGGAAGAATTACATCTTTATAAATCTACGTTTATTATCATTAAACCAATAATACAACAATAATATGGTAATAAATATGTCTGCAGTGCTGGAAGACTGAAAGCAGCTTTATTTATACAGCACATTTCATCCCAGGTGGAAGAACTATGTGCGGCACAAAGAAGAAGAAGAGGAAGAAGAAGAAGAAGAAGATGAAGAAGAAGAAGAAGAATTATCAAGGAAGTTACAACCACAAAAACTATGTGGATAGTGTAAAGATAAAACATTAGACACAAATTAAAAACACATAACTCACACGTAAGAATTAAAAACTATAAGAAAATAAAATATTTAAAAACCCAAAAGGTGTGCAAATTAAAACTAATAAAAAAAAGTAGGAATAAAAAGTGATTAAAATAATAATAAATAGTCCAATAAAAATAAGACGTATAAAACCAATAAAAGGAATAAAAGTTAAATGAAATGGTAAAAATATAAGGAGAAGTCCTGCATTCAAAATCCTACTAGAGTAAGAATAGAGAATGCAAATGTCCCCTGTGATTATTAGACTGATGCCTCCAGCAGTTTGAAATACTTTACATCCTGGTTCAGGTCCGTCTGAAGGTCATAAGATAAATCTGTCACATGATTCACAAGAGAGTAAAGAGGAGGAAACTTTTGTGCAGTATTGGGTAATTTGAAATCTTTGGGCCTAGAACGGTTCTTTAAGTGAAAACGTGTGAAGTTCGGAGGAGGAGGAGACGCTGCTTTTTATCTCAGCTGAAAACAGTTGTGTGTGTTATATTTTATAATCTCCAATGTTTTCAAATGTAAAACATAGTGGCGTAGAGAGGTAGAAACACCCTGGGGAAGTCTGGCTACCTCTGAACCATAACTAGGATTCTGTGTCGTGGCTGTAGTCGTGACGCTGCTTCACTGCGTTACCATGTAAGTCTGTTTGTCCAGCGTCTCCACCACCACCACGTCTCCGCTCTGGTCGATCCTGTAGACCGGAGACTGCAGCTTCACTCGGTCGCCCAGCTCCTTGGCCATGCACTCGCTGATCTGACTGGAGCCGCCTACGAACTTCCTCTCCTGCAGAGGAGGAAAGAGAGAGAGAGCAGCGGTCAAGTCGTTGAGGAGGGTAAACCACAGAGAGCAGAGGCGGCTGGACTGGAGGGATCTAAACTAGTCTATTCAGTCTGACCCTGCTCGCAGCGCGACTCCACCCGGCATATAAAACCTTCATGTCGGAGGAAAGCCGATAAAAATCTGTTGATTTATACTGGTTTTATCCTCAGTCCTCCCTCCATCACTCACTACGAATTTCTTCAACCAAAACGGAAAATGCGTTTGCAGAGCTCGGGCTGGCGACTCACTGCTGACTGATGGGGCGGACTGAGGGGGTGGAAAGCGATTAAGTGCTGCCAAAGCTCTCGTACACAAAATTAAATAGACAGTGACCTTTTCCATATGGTTAGTGTCAACGTCTCTCTGTTCCCTGTTCTCCCTGATCACAAACACATGCTGCGCATTCCTCTGTGGCATTTGGATGAATTTTTCCTGCCAGTCACCGGAAAATTACGAGCTAAATAAACCTAAATCTGTTCTGGCAGCGCAACGAGGTGCAACTGAGCTTGTCTCGTTTGATTAAAGACGAGATGACCAGATTTCTGAAATGAAAACCGGGAACTGTTTCCAACATTTTGTATTGTAATAAACTATTGTGAAGGCCGACTGATACAATGACGACTCCCTACCTTTGAAGCAGTTGTGAAGTATGTTTATTTTTGTTAGTTTACTGCTGGTTATGAACTCCTAACCAATGAGTGAGCCAGCTAAGCTTTTCTTGGCCTAGAGACAACAACAAAAAAGAAGAAAAATCTGATCGGATAACTCTGTTTTGATGGTTTTAGCTTCACTTCTGAAGCTGCTGTAGCTAGCAGCGAGCCCCCTCTGTTGGCCAAAACAAGCGCAACGTTACATGTATGTTTTTAATTACAAACGTTAAAAAACTCGGACGTTTCCGGGGACAGCTCAACCCGAGGACAAGCCACCAAAAAACGGGGACATCTGGTCATCCTATGCCTATGTGCATGCACTGTTCACATACCCATGCACACACATAAACAAGAGTGAAATGAGGAGGTCTGTGACATCAGAGCAGGCCCACAGCACGGTCTGTTTAGTGAAACACAACCCCTGTTCCTCTGTGGCTATGGCAACAGGGACACTCAGCTTGAAAAGTACGGCGCGCTCCAAGAAAACAGCTTTTGTCAGGCTCATCATTATGCCGAGCTGATCAGCGGTGAACCGAGGTGAACGTATCAGGGCTGATTCAGGAGGCTGTGGGGTCTCTCTGCCTCCTGCTTTGCATGAGTCAACACATCTCAGCGGGCTGCGGCTGAAGTCCTGCACAACTTTATTTATTAGCATCATCAGTTTGACAGGAGTTTCCAGTTCGCAGCTAAAAAGAGACATGAAGCATAAACGTCAAGTACTTGAATGAAAGTCAAAGTCATGAAGAATCTTTCTAGGAAACACATGCGGATATAAACAACAATTTAATACCTTTTTTATTTTCCTTGTAATTAGAACCAAAGTGCATCTGCCTCTCTTGGGAATATCCCAGTAATTAACGGCTTATTTTAATGGTAATTTATGAGGCGAGTTTCCAGGAAAATACAAGATCTGTAAAATTCAGCTGCAACGTGACACTGTGGCGAATCAGTTCACATCTTTGATACAGACGCTCTGTCAAAACCAGATGTGTGGCTGCTTCGCTGAGCAAACAGGACAGCTCACGTGCACAGGGACAAATATAGATGCTGCGCACACACACACACACACACACACACACACTCGTACCTGTCCTCCGTTAGAAGTGGAGAAGATCCTCATGGTTCCTCCGCACTGCTTCACATACCAGAGGAACCACAGCGCCGACACCTCGTGGGGTTCAGAGGTCACATTCACGTTGACGAACAGGGTGGCGAAGCGACGGACGGCGCTAAGAGATAGAGAGAGAGGGATTAACACCAGTTAACGTCACCCATCATTCTGCCGGTGTCTTTCTTGTCATTGACTTCGTGTCACCTGGTCCAGCAGATTTTTTCAAAGAGCTGCTGCATGCTCATCTTGTCCCACTCCTCGGCGTGGGGAGCTCTCCAGGGCGCCTCTCTGGGAATCTGAAACACGAGGAGGAGGAGGAGGAGGAGGAGGAAGAAGATGAGCGAGGGACAAACAAACGCTTAACAAAGAACGGAGAGTGAAAGAAAAAAAACCTCGCTTTACCTCCTTGCCCATCTCGTCCATCGTCCTCCACAGGTTGTTGAAGTCCAGCAGGACGATGGGGTTCCACATGGGGGGGAAGGAGCCTTTGAACGGGTACGACTTTCCCTGTTGAACACACAATGTTGTCATGATTTAGAACTTCACCTCCTCGCATTATGTCCTGCTCAGCTACACTCTGTTGTATACATACATGTCACCATATAGACTTCCTCTGGATATATGAAGATATAACTTTATAACATATATGGAATGCCCTTAGTGAAATCTGTATATGTGCATATATTAATGTAAAAATTATGTGTTAACATTATAATTTTATTTATGCAAGTTCATTAAAACAACAAATACTATGTGTTTCTATGTTTTTCTTATTAATTTCTCATTACTTTTAAACACATTTAACTGAAAGTGTCTCAGACTGTTTATAATATCAACATACACTGACAGGCTGTGTCTGTCTACAATATAAGCATTCATACATTTATTTGTATAGGCTCGATATATGTGTCAATATAATTGTTCCAATTTCTAACAGGTTTCATATATAATCTTTATATATATTTACATAAAATATAAATGTATATTTCATACAGGGGAATTGAATATATGTACATATATTACATTTGCATATGGGTCCTACTGATCAACGGTCAATATATTGATAATGCTATTGGCCGTTTAGGTGAGCTATTGAGGTATAGGTAGATATAGATATTTAGTGTTTGAAAGTCCAACATCAGCACTTTCATCTGGTCTAATGTTATAAGTAAAGTTAGAGTTCTTTATGTCACTGAATATGTAATATATATATATAAGTAAATTATTCAAATTTAAACAGCTGTTAAAACACGGGATTAAACTGATTAGTAGTTAAAAAGAACCCGAATGAGTCGACCTTAAGTTGACCTCCAGTCTGCTTAGTCACAATGACTGTGGGCGATATCCAAGTGGCGTGCGAAAGGTAAAGCAACAGCTTGGTAAGTTGCCAGTTGCGCAACATTTTCCAACAAAGTCAAAGATTCAGAGTCATCAGCCACGATAAGAGCGACTGCCATCCATGTGGTGTTTATAAGTCTGGACTATTGCTCTATTTCCCAACCACACAACTCATTTACAAATGTGGAGGGAGAGTGGGCAGGTTCAGAGGGAGCCATGGTTAGTTATGCCAACTCTCTGACATGGCAGATTTCACATTCAACTTACTTCAAAGACGGACCTGAACCAGGACAAGGAAGAAGATAAGGGGCAAGAGAGAAACCAGGAACCCAGATACAACACGTCATCGTCTCAGGTGAGCATTCCAGTACCTCAGCAATTTACCAGCTCCATAGACTCCGGTCAGACTGCCTGTCCCAACCTTGGACCACGGTTTAAACCTAATTTTTTAAATCCATTTAAAAAAAACATCTGGGGTCCGGATGTTTCCCCCTCTCATCTCCAGAACTGAAGAAGCCTCTTGTACGAGAGGCGAAACGTCTTCAGGTATCTACAACCAAGTCCAGCTGCCCTCCATTCAGCTTCTACCGGTTCACCAGGAATCATTTCAGTAACTGTAAAACTGGGCCCGAGAGTCAGAACAAGAAGACGTTTGCAGGACTGTCTGGCGGGGACTGTCGACTACCGTTCGCCTGGCAGTCGCACTCCCACATTACACTGACCACATCCCATCATCCACTGGGAAAGGTGACGGGCAGAGGAAACTTAACCAACGAGAAGCCGACAAATTACAGGCTAAAACGAAAACCTACTATTGTATAACCTGTGCTGCTCTTTAAAATCAGCTTTGATCGCCAAAAACGGCGCCATCTTCTGGAGTTTCTGTACGTCTACGCCCTCTACAAGTGACGGATTCTCACCAGCTCGGTGAGATCTGTTTGGCTTGATGCCGTTTTTAGTTCAAACGTGATCACGATATGATAATAAAGGCATTTAATTGTTTAGAACAAAGAGATCGTCTTGGTGTTTTATGTCTGAATCCAAACACCTCAAACAAAGATCACATTTTGCTGTTTTCTAGCGACCGGCGCTCCTGGCTGTGTAGAAGGAACTTTAACTGTCCATTCATGCATGTGCTGCTGGTGTAACCGTGCATGGTCTCTCCAGCGTAACGTCATTGACATTTAGATTTGACGGTTAAATTTGCTTTAAACTCCATTAAACTCCAGCTTCCCCCGAAAGAAACGGAGAGTGGCTCCATATAATGAAGCCTTTGTGTGAGCGCTCTCAGCCTCGCCGTGGATCCCTCGTCTGGTTTCCTGGGATCACTCTCATGCTGCTGCACTGAGCTTGAGCCAATAACAGCCTCTTATTATGGAAAGTATCTCATTTTGGTTTGTTATGTAATTTGCTGTCATTTCATCTGAGATTCTTTCCTGATCACACCAACGTACAACAGATAAATATACTATTTTATTTTCTCTGTAAATTTTACTTGTTCATTTAATTGTCCAACAATATGACTGCACGTGTGTGTGTGTCGTTTCCCCAGCTGCTATCAGGCTTTACAGACATGCTAACTTGTCTATAGAATTATGGCTTTCTGTTTTTAAATGGTTAAAGTTAAATATCTATTTTTATTTCCATTTGTACATTTCTTTGTTTGAACATTTCACTCAGGTTGAACCAGCAGATACTCAATATAAACGTACATCACTGTGGGAAGGTTTGGTACTCTGAGAACACACACACACACACACACACACACACACACACACACACACACACACACACACACACACACACACAGCAAAAAAGTTTGACCTGAAAGAACCAAAGGGTAAATGATATTACTGTGTGATTTTTTAAATTGAACAGTTTGTAGCTCATGTATCAGACGAAAGGGAAAGATCAAAAAGGCCCAGACAAACCACTGAGGACGTGACTCCTGCTGTATAAAAATAACAGGATGCAGAGATTCACTGTCAGCAGCACGGAGCCTCTCCTCTGTGGTTCTTAGTGGCACTCCAGATATAGATTTATGTTAAATTTACTGAGGGGAAGGGACGTCGTTTCATTCACTGGCAGTGTAGGAAGACAAAACTCTTCTGGGAAAAGATCATTTCAAAAGGAATTCTGGCTTTTCTTTAATATTAAGGTTGTAATAGTTTTTTCATCAAAAGGAAACAAATAATTATAGATATTTATTTTCTGCAAAAAGAGCAACTACATAGTTTTAAGTATCAAACTGTCAAAACCATGAAACTGTGGATTTAACAGATGCTAAAAACCTTCCCTGTAAACGAACATGTTTGTATGAGGAATCTCCAGTGCTTGAGAAAAACAACTTGTTCTTTGTGTTTTATGTCGCCTGTTTGTTTTTTCTGTCTTCGTGTGAGTTCATTGGTCGACACAGAAATGATTTGTCTGTTGTAGTATCTCGACCACCAGCTGTGATACGTTAGTTAAGACAGTTTTCAGTATAACTGTGTAAAAAGGTTCATTCTTACTTCATTTCTAAACTAACCCTGTTTTCAGAAGAGCTTTGACCTCTATAAAGTTTCTTCCTACACCTGGAGGAGTTGTTTATAATCTGATAAATATCTGTTAGTATTATTTCGCCATGACGACGAACCGTCTGAACACTGCGGAGTCGACACCACACTGTTTGGTTTTTAACTGCAACTCAGACAGAGACAGAGGACCAAGTGTCTCACAGTACATCACCCACTGCTGTGCACTAAACTGTCCGTTGCCGTGGAGCAACAGGTCTGTCACCATGGTGACGCCAGCCAAGTGGATACAGAAGGAGGAGAGCAGAGGAGGAGGAGGAGGAGGAGGAGCAGCATCTGTGTCCACATCAGTGAGCAGAGAGTCAGTCAGAATCATACACCAGCTGCAGGTTCTGATTCTTTACTTACTTTTACTTAAACATTCAGGATTATTTGCATCAAAGTAAACTCAGAGTATCAGAAGTAGAAGTGCTAGTTTATTTCTACAGCACCATCCAGACACAAGGCAAATCATAGTGCTTCATAAGATTAAAATAACATTTAAAAACAATAAAAATAATTTGAAGAAATTAATAACATAAAATCGGGTAAGAAACTTTGTCTTCAAGATGAAAACTGAGTGTGTCTGAGTGTTCACTCTCCTGCCAAACGCAACACAACACTTTCACTACAGGTGCAATATCAGTGTGGGCACAACCTGAAGTTACCCCAGAAATAACCCCGGCCTTTCTTCCAAATGAATCAACTAAACACTGAGGTCACTTTAAAAGACGAGCTGCAGTGATCAAAGATTAAAAACAAGCCAACGCAGACAACAAGAAGATTAAAGACGTGATCTGAGGTTGTTGTTGCAGTCGAGTCTCTGACACGACACGAGATCAGAAAGATGTTACATATGTCGTTTAGATTACACACGATCATATATATTATCATATATGATATATATTATCACTGGGTTATTAATGTGAAACACATAATTCCAAAGTTCAGTTGTAGAGCAGCGTTTATAAACCTGTCAAATAAAGTTACACATGTGGAGAAAAGGTTTCTTAGTCGTCGACTTGAAGCCTCGAGGGAGGAGACGGTTATAAACCTCATGTTTTTAAAATGAGATAACGGCCCGTATGGAAACAGATGCAATGAGACATTTTAAGAATTCCTGTAGTTCAGACTTTCACAATCATCGGTCCTGGAACGTGCAGACATGCACGACCTCCCCGCCGCCCGAGGTGCAGCCCGTGGGACGATCCGCCGCTCTTTCTCAATCTCTGATAACCAGGGAGAGTATTTTATCAAAGTCTGTTCCTCCATCTCTGATAGTGATGGCTCATTAATAAATCCTGTGCTGAGAGCTGCAGCTGCCTGTTAGCCAGCGGTTTGCTGATAAGGGCGGCCAGCGCTGGCCTTTCGGATTATAATCTGCCATAGAAAAGCTGATTAGCTACGCAGCTTGCTTGAAAGCTAGCGCTAATTACACAATGGCTCTGCTCACACGCTGCTTTACTCTTACTCTGGCTGCTGTCCTGTGAAGTAATGTCACCATCATATAAGTTAAGATCAATGTGAATTTCACCCCCGTGTTTTCCTCTGTTATTAATGTCAGACTTTTACATTCTGCAGCTCGTCTGTCTGAAGAGCCGCTTCGCTAACAACACAGTGCAGAGGTACAGCAGCAACATGTGCTGGAGGACAGGTAGCAGCTGCAGTCAGAGGTGACAGGTGAGAGGAAGTGACACTGCAGGAAGAGCAGGTGCAGGATGACACATTCACTGGAGTCTTTTACACTTTATTTCTAAACGTTTCTATCCTGGTTCTTCGTCAGGGAAATGGCCGACATGTCAGAGCACGAGGTGCGTACAGACACAAAGTCAAAATCAGAATAAATACTTTTTATTCTTGGGAGGAAAAGTTTTCACTTTAACTTTAACTGAAGTCTGAAATTTTGCTTTTAGTGGTTTAATAACTAAAGCCCTGTTTAACTCCAGTTCCTCCTCCTTCAGTCTGTTTTCCTGCTTTTAAGTATTTTTTTCCTGCTGACAGTGACTCTGCAAAACTTTATTGATCCCTGAAGCAAAGACATGTTTTCATCAAGGAGGTCAGAGTTAAAGGTCGGAGGTACACTCAGGTACATGCTGGATAAATGGCGGAGTGAACTGTGTGGTTACATCTTCTTGTTAGCTCCCACTGCACCCATGTTCATTTAGTCTGATGAGAGAGTCGTCAGGATCAACTTGTTGCTTTTGGTTTTTAAAATGGAGGTTTTCTGATAATAAGAATATTACCAGATTTGATCTCGACTGTGTCTCTGAGTTTAAAATGATTCTCATTATTTTTTGCAGAGTCAGCTGTGGGAGCAGTGACACCAAAAAAACAAAAAACAGAGCTCCCCTCATCGCTGCACACATCCACAAACACACACTGTCTGACAGTGATAGGGCTGAGCGGCTTTTGATGAGGCATGCCGCCATGGAAACCAGCCAGGAAGCTACGAGAGGCGTGTGTGTGTGTGTGTGTGTGTGTGTGTGTGTGTGTGTGTGTGTGTGTGTGTGTGAGTGTGTGTGAGTCAGGGTCTTTGAGTGGATCTTGCAGAGATAGTAGCTAAGGAGACACAGGAGCTCCCGAACAGGAGAGCTCACACACGGCGTCCAGTCGAGTCCTTCCCTGAACCTCAGGTTTATTCTGCAGCTGCTGTCAGGAAGGTGATATTTCACAGCACTGCTGAAGTAGGTCAATGGTGCATTAGTGCAAAGGACACAGTGCTAAAAAGACCGGCCATGAAACCATAACTCAGCATGGACTCATATAGAGAAGAAGTATCAAGCAAACTGAGAGATACTGTTATTAATCAATATACCACTGATCAGAGCTTATTGACTCCTTCGTGTCCATTTAAATCCCAGAGGACAGAAAGTGTTGCATTAGTCATTTTATTCTTTCTTCTACTGTATCATGACCGCAGACTGTAAATAAAGATGGCCGTCGCCTCTGTGACGTCACCCACAGGTTTCTGAAGCTCAGAGTGTGCTGCTCCACCGCCGCCATCTTGGCAGTGTCTGACTCCGCCCCCTAACTCCCAGCTATTTCAAAAATGGGCAAAGAGGAGGGGCTTGCATGGAGCTGAGACTTCAGCTTAAAGCTGTAAAGCTGTAAAGTTGGACATTTTAACATGGGAGTCTATGGGGACTGACTCACTGTTGCAGCCAGACTCTAGTGGCCATTAGAGGAACTGCAGCTTCTGGCTTCATGTTTCAGGTTGCCGTTTGATTCACGACCTTTAAGTTACACTTTCATGTCTGTAGGATCTCCAAGGCAAAAGGTACATTACAAACAGCTTTTTATATAATTCTGTGAAAATGTGTTAGAGGCCAGAAGCTCAAAGTCCATCTCTGAAGTTGACATTTATTGACTTGAACACAGCCTTTGTTGAGATAAGCGCTCACACACACACACACACACACACACACGCATATATATATATAAAGTCGCCAGCCACACCAGGAAGTCCAGTGATTTACAGTAGGGGTAGTTTGAACCAGGGTACATGGCAGCAACAGCAAATCAAATCAGGTGGAGGGACACAACTGTGTTAAGGACAGCGGTGCGTCCACGCTAATGAGATATAGAGCAAAGAATAACAAGAACAGAGAGAGATGGCCTCAGTGTCTCTTTCTTCCTTCCTTCTTTTGTTTGCTTTTGCCATCCTTTCAACCACTCAGAGAAAAGAGAAACTGCATTACAGAGAGGCCTCAGGCGAAGATTAGCATCTCCAGTCGCTAATGCTGCTCAGCAGACATGGAGGAAGTCGCAGCGAGGACACGGCGTTTGGTTTCCTTCTGAATGTTACCTCCGTCTTCTCTGAGAGTCAGAGGAGCGAGGGACGCCAGTGCCTGTTTTTAATGGCAGCTGCAGGTTGAATCACACTTCCATAGCAGATTGTACAGCTCATCTGTCATGCAGTTACACTCAGCTGTCGCTTCTGATTATCACCAGTGAACAGCTTTGAGCGTATGGAGACTTATTTGATAAATGTGACAAATTCCCTTCATGACACGAGGATTTATTATTGTATAAGACTGCATTAGTTTTAGCTAGGTGTTCCTAATAAACTGCCAACTGTCAGCAATGTTAACTGACAAATATATTAACGACCTACATGGCCAACTGAATGATCTATCGTCTATTGGACAACAGCTCAGAATCAGGATGTTTGCGCTACTTTCTGAAACCGAAGGACACATCTGGAATGTGTATGCATCCGTCACAGACTTCACATCGCCGTAGAATATTATCTGCTGTTGTAAAAACACACACACACACTGGGACACTCACCTTGACATAATGCACCAGGCTCTCCTGCTCGTTCACTTTGTACGTCTTTATGTTGTACTCTTTGGCCAATCGGAGGATGCGGTTCTGAGTTGGTCCGATGTAAGCCCCGCCCAGATCAACCCACTTTGTCTCCTTATTCTGAAAAACATGACAAAAGAGATAATTTACATTTCACATATCAAGCAGTTTATCTAGCTCTGGCTAACAGTTGTCCATACACTAATACAAAGAAGAACTGGATCAGATACATGCTACAGCAGCTCAGTGTGTGTATAAATGTCTGCAGCCTTTTTTCCTTGTTGCTTCAATGAGTCAATGAGTCAAAGAACAACAGCTCATCTCATCATCATCATCATGTAATTTCAGTTTAACTTGAGCTGCAAACCACAAACCACAAACTGCTTCAAGTCAAACTCTAGGAGTAAAGATTACACAACCGTCTTGGAAAGACAAATGCATTCGCACATTTTTAATATCTAGCTAGACCGTAGTGAGATTTCAATGCATCTTGAATCAGAAAGCTAATTCGCCCAGAACGCATGAAGTGACTGAGTGTAAATGATAAACAAATACATGGGTAGAGTCTCAGCCAACATCCACACGACTACATTTCATTTTAAAAACAATGTCTTCAAACGAAAAAGACAGTTTTAGCTCCATATCACAAACAATGTCTGTCCATACCAACACCTGATCACGTACCCTGGGCATGTACAAGCCGGTGTAAACAGGAAGTAGATTGTCTACTCTGCATTTGATTAGTTGAAAAATAATATTACAAACAAGGAACAACAAAGCAAAAACAACACGGTCAGTAATGCTTGTATTTCATTATCATGTTGTATTCAACACTGGTAGTCGAGGCTGAGGAGAACCAATCAGGAGAGACTGTGGGAGTCTATGTCATCATTTTCAAAAGTCTCTGTTTTCGGTGCCCGAGGAGGAAAACGTAGCAAAAGAAATTTTTTTTTTTTGGTCTCATTTTTCAAAAACACGTATCACAAAGAACAGATACTTCATATGGAGTACCACAAGGCTTTGTCCTGGGTCCACTACCTTTTAGTTTTTATATGCTGACAGTAGGGCTCGTCATCCATAAGCACGGTATTGAATGTCACCCGCTATGCAGATGACACCCAACTCTACATGTAGCTGTATTTCCTCACAACCAAACTTTATAATTGAACCCTAACCCTAACTGAACGGAACTTGTTCTGTTAAAACAGACCATCTTTCCCTAGTGTTAACCACGTACTGTGAGAGTCTAAACACAACCATAAAACAGTTTAATAATGCTGTAGTTTTCTCTCCTGGTCTTACCCGCACAGTGAAGGTGCGACCACCGACGCGATCCCTGGCCTCCAGCACCACAGGGTTCAGTCCATGGGCTTTCAACAGCTTGGCTGCACTTAACCCTGCAGACAGACAGAGAAACAGGGAGGTGAGTAAAGGCACATATTTAAGTCTGAATTCCCATTTGTAGTATTCACACAGTAAAGGCACACAGGAGTGGAGGAGTTAGTGCCTCCCGTGAAAGAAGCATTTCGTCATGTCTTTGTGAGGCCGTCTTGATTAGGTAACATTCAGATAAACTGGATGTATGAAAAACAAATCCTTCCTCTTCTGCTACAGTCAGATGTTTGTTTGAATTGTTTTATTTTGTGCTTCTTTGCTGTATATCCTTTTTGTGCACAGGTCTCTCTTGAAAAGAGATTAAATTAAGGATTAACTACCTAACATTTACCTTTTGAATGACTTGGCTGATATTGAGAGAGCTATGGGAAGGATACACAATGGCCTCAGACAATCCCTGTCACACCTTTACACAGAAAGTGATTTATATGATGAGATAGCGATAAATACTTAAGTATATGGACACTTCAACACCACACCTAAATGGGATTGTTGAAAGAGCATGGGTGTGAAACCATAAATCATGTTTTGTCTGACAGTTTGATAGATGGGTGTTAATAATACTACAGTACCCATGAGCCTCGGCTGAAACACAGCAGCATAGTAGCTGAATTCATCCTAAATGATTTAATCAACTTCTTAGCTTCTACATGACATTATTTTCTAAACTCTTATTGGATGGTTGTTACCTAAATGCACCTTGAGATTGGTACTTCACACCTTGCTTTATGTTTTTATCTACATAAGCTTTTACCTTTTGACAAAGATATTTTCTAACAATATTTTTGCACCAATGATTCATCTGGGAGAGTTTCAGAGTCGACTATCACACGTCCCGAAAACGGCACCTTATTTCTTCGCAGCTCTGTTAGTGTTTGATGAGGTTGAAGTCAGGGCTCTGTACAGATTAGTCAAGTTCCAAATAAACACCTTTCATCACTGACTCGAGGGCATTATCATGTTGAAACAGGAAACTGTTGCCACAACGCTGGAAGCACAAGTCATGAAACAGTCCCAGATCAAAAGTACATAAAATTATATGGATGTATGTGTACTTGTGGCCATCTAACACCTTAGCAAAGACTGATAAAAGCAGAATACAAGAGCCAGAACAGGCACCCACATCTGTGCAAATGTTGTTCTAGCCTTTGCCCTAAATTCCCTTCTTGCCTTCCCATCTTCACCTCTTACTCTCTCCATCCAAATCCTGCTAAGCCCTGTTAAGGCCAGCAGGGTTTATATTAGCTTAAACATAGTTTGTCCTGTATTACCCAACTTCAGCCCCCCCCCCATCCCTGTACAAACACACCCAGCCTGCCAGGCTTTGGAGAAAGCATTAGCCCTGACCAGAGGAGGCTCGCAAATCTTCCCCCGTTAAATTGATGCCATTACCTGCGCTCAGCTCAAAAGGTCAGTCTCTGTCTTGGAAAACAAAGAGCATCTGTCTGCATCTCTTGTTTATACCGACAGCAATCACTGCAAAAAGTAGCCTCCTGTACGGATAGGGCTTTGATCAGAAAACAAACTTGATTGGAATGATTAAGATATAATTTCTTTTCTTTGTTTGATTAAAAAAAAGCCTTGTACATATACGACCAGTACATCGGTATAAAGTTCTCATCACTTCAAAGGATTCAGACTGAGCTTTCCCCCTGTTGTTTATCTCCGTTTCCCCACCATGAAACAAAGAGGAGGAGGAGGAGGAGGAGGAACAAACTGTGCTACTGGAAAAATCAACCGACTGTTCCCGAACTCAACTTCAGCTCAGAGGAGAGACAGATTGAAATTCAGCTCATGCAGCGAGGAGGCAGAAACAACCAAGAGAAAGAGAGAAGGAAAAATGTGAGATGATTTGAAGGGAATTCTGTTTTTGAAATATGAAAATATGTGTGAATCAAACAAATTCTTCATGTATTTATTTGTTCTTTCCAAGGGCCTATATACAGAGAGATTTATACATTGGACAAACAACTGCAGTCCTCTGGAGACGTTTCTCTTGACTGTGAGAGAGATAGTGCAAACCAAACACAATCATTCACATCAACATTTTCCAGCTGCAGCAGAGCAGGCGAATCTGCAGAGTTTAAAACTTCAGGAGGCTTTTAGCAAGTTCAGATACTGCACAAGTTTTTTGGAGGATAGAGCTAACTTTAAAGGACAGGTTCACAAGTTCTCAAATCCAATTTAAAACAAGACTGGATCCAAACCTTATCCAACCGCATTGTGTCATCATTCTGTCTAGTATCAGATGGATTCAGTCTAGTGTCAGATGGTTTCAGTCTAGTATCAGCTGGTTTCAGTCTAGTATCAGCTGGTTTCAGTCTAGTGTCAGATGGTTTCAGTCTAGTATCAGCTGGTTTCAGTCTAGTGTCAGCTGGTTTCAGTCTAGTATCAGATGGTTTCAGTCTAGTGTCAGATGGTTTCAGTCTAGTGTCAGATGGTTTCAGTCTAGTATCAGATGGTTTCAGTCTAGTATCAGCTGGTTTCAGTCTAGTATCAGATGGTTTCAGTCTAGTGTCAGCTGGTTTCAGTCTAGTATCAGCTGGTTTCAGTCTAGTGTCAGTTGATGCAACCAATGGTGTAACTTAATTACTTGTCAGTCAGCAAGATTCGCGTTCATGGGGCTGGGCCTGCTGTTGCGGTCCAGCCAACAATAATCAAATGACGATGAAAGAGTTTTTACTTGCTATAAACAATCCTCACTGACCACAAAGGCAAACCCTTTCAGTGCAAGTGATGGGGTTAAAATCCTTTAAAATCCTTACCCTTTGCTAAAATGTAGATATAATATTGATCTGCAGCCAGTGTGAGGCGTCAGCATCATCTGAGTTACACAGCTGAACCCAGAATCTTTCAAAGTTATCATCCCTGCACCAAAACCCAACAGAGGAACACAAAGAAGGAATTTTAGACTAAAAAATAACTTTGGAAGACTCAGATTTGAGTTGAATAACTGATTACACTGAGCAGAAACCTGCTTCAGTGTTCAGAGGAGTGAAAATAGCGAACCGGTCCACCCCCAGCCATGAAGAATACGCCTGAGGGAATTAGGAATGGAGGAAAAAGGTCAGCCAGTCTTTGGTGGAGACCATGAAGAATCAAAGAGAGACAACACAAATTTCTCCTCCTCCTGCTGCCGTCCTCACTCTGTGCCACACTTCCTGTGCTGTTCGAGGCTTTCTGCACCTAAAGACATGCTTGATATTTATCAAACAGACGCAGCCGCCTTGAAGCGCAGTCTTCCTGTCATCTGAGGCGCAGCTGCGGCGGCGTGCATTCAGCCGGCCGTCTCCCTCCTTTGTGCGTATGCGTTTAAGGAGGGATCACACAAGAGCAGGAGGGAGGAGATATGATAAGTGAGAGTGATTGTGCTGTACATCTATGGGTCAGGTGTAAATACGTGCAGGTATATTAAACACTAGGTCGAACTGACCTGTGTAGCATGAAAACCTCAATGACGAGACCAAAAATAAAAAGTGTGCAGGGAGTAAAGACGTGAGACCAATCAGAGCCGTGGCTCATTGTGTCCTCATTAAACCTGAAGTTCACTGAGCTGCTCATGACGCACCTTTGAGTCCGTTTTATATCATTTAATCTCGTTTTTCATTTCCGCAGAGGTGTGTTTAATGATGTCTTTTACTGCGTTAGTTTACTGCAGGTAGAAATGATTAACACACGTTAAATAATACACTCCCAAACACGTTTTCTCAGAGGGAGTTGTAAATGTCGTGCCTTCGTTAATTTCTATTACATCACCACGTTTTGATTGTTTCTCTCAGCGTGATGATGTTAGACAGATCACATCCTGCTCCCAGCTGCAGCTGCAGAACACGAGGCTGCTGCGTTATAAACTCCATCTCTTCTACAGTTTTATTTGTCCTCCCATGTCTCTTTTCTTCGTCTCTTTGTTTCTCCCTCTCCCCGTCTCTCCCTCTCTCCTCCACAGCACCTTGGGGCTCTGGGTGACCTAATTGTCTCGTCCCTCCGAGATGTTTGAGAGGAAGAAAACACAGAACCGACTGGGTGTGTACGTTATTTTTATTGGCCAAAACTACTGTTATTTATGTGTTTGACCTGAACATTTTCATGCAGAGCCACAGTACAGTTAAAGCTGCTATGCAAACCGCGCGCACACACACACACACACACACACACGCACACACACACACGCACACACACGCACACACACACACACACACACACACACCTTACTAACAGTAGAATATCGTAGTACACAAACCAAGTGTGGACGTCTGTTTCTTGTCATTTTGAAAAACAAATATAAACTTACTCCAATTTTTATTAAACATTAAACAGTTTAACTTCTAAAATCTATAATCATATAAAGTCAGTCACTAGTTTATCTTATCAATTAATTTAATCATCTCATTTTTTCTCCTCAGTTATTTGTTTTTAAATGTTTATCTTATCATTTATTTTTATCGTTCATCCTCAATTTCATCTTGTGACAACAGCGGCCAGAAGAACCAGCGTCTAGAAGAATCATTCCAACATGGAATCAATAACTATATATAGTGTATGTGTAAATCAATGGCTATTAATATAGTTGGCTAATATGGTAACATAACCCCCCAAAGAAGAGACATAATTATAGCCTGGTTTATGGCATGACCTCCAAAACGTGCCCTGTTGGTTCACCAGTCGCACACACAATAGACCCCACACACACACACACACACACACACACAGTTTGTTCCTGCCAAGTGGCTCCATCTTAACAATTACTGTTGTCAAGGAAACTGTGTCCGTCCCTATCTCTTTTTCCAGCACAGAGGGCAGAGGATGAAAAGGAGAGTGTGTGTGTGTGTGTGTGTGTGTGTGTCTCTGTGTGTGTGTGTGTGTCTCTGTGTGTGTGTGTGTGGAAATCCCACTGCTTCTGGACTGAGTCTCTGCCATATTTGACTGTATAATTCAACATGAATACACACAGAATCCAATCCAACACACACACACCACAGGCATCCGTGCACAAAGTGCTGCTTCCTACCACAATTGGTATAAAGTATATCTCTAATCATTATTATTTGTAGTATTGATTATATATTGAGTCAGTGTTGACTATTGATCATGGGCGTGTTGTCTAAACTGATTATTGGCTTCATTAACACACAACATAAACAATGTTCGTGGACAAGTTGAATACTTGTACATGAAAATACAATACTCAGCAAATTAGTGTATTCTGAGCAGTGTGTGTGTGTGTGTGTGTGTGTGTGTGTGTGTGTGTGTGTGTGTTTCTTTGTCTACATATGCTAGTTTAGCCATAGGCTGACAACATGTTAAGGGCGTATCCCTCCTCTCACCCACTGAATGCTGGGATATGGGATGTATGTCTGCACACCCCCGCAGCCCTGAACAGGAGATAAAGTGATAAGGAGAGAACAATGGAGATGTTTTTTCCCTCAGTGTTTGCAGCTGCAGCTGCCGCCTGGTTTTAGACCGCCTGGTTTTCTGGTTCCTTCTTTTCTGATTGGAAATTTAATTATTTCATAAATTAAAATTAAATAATGAGACTGACAAAGATGCTTCTTGTGAGACTGATATGAATCCTGTCGTAGCATATTAGCTGCTCTACCTAACCATCTACCAAACATGATCCTGAGCACGACACCCTGTTGCTCATTAACAGGCTTTTGGATATCGTCTCAGATAAGTCTGTTTCATTGGTGATGCACAGGTCAGAGTTTTAACACCCGCACCTGCCTGATCTGCCAACCTGCAAAAATATGCATCAATCATTCACCCATAATGCATTTCTGTAGCACACAATGTTATTTTTGACTTAGTTGAAACGTTGCTTTGTCACTTTCTGACCCAAACCCGTCCGACTAGTGGAAGAACCTGCAGGTTACGTGTCGGTTAGTAACCACATTGTGTCTAATTATATGAATCTAAATTTTCCTTTAAGATCCTCTGAGCATTTCCTGTTCCTGTCTTTATCTCCCTCCGTTTCCCCTCGTTCCGCCTCTCTACCTGTGATTTGTCTTTTCACTCCCAATTACTCCCAGCATCATTTCTCCCCCAGTGTTTCCCAGTTAAATCACATTAAAAGGCCTCAGTGACGGCAGATGAGAGTGGACGTACACCTTCAGCTCAGAATCCATCTCCAGTGTCTGTTCTTACTTTACATACAGAACGTGCAGCGTACGTTCACGGTTACGGAGACCAAACATCCCGGTTTCAACCGACAAATATCTGTAATACGACTATAATAACAATTATAATATCATACTTATTTTCAGCGCTTCCATAGATGTTTATCATGTCCTGTCCCTCTCATTATTGCCTAGCCCAGTATAAAAGCATAAACAACGAAAGTCCTTCTCTTCCCGGGCAACGAAGGTCCCAACGGATCGGATCCTTGTGGCCAAACATATCCCAAGATTCATTGCGCATCAGTAATGAAAATAATATGGCAGCTAACAGCAGTGACAGAGAGCCTGAGGGTCACACTGTTAAATGTAAGTATTGAGTTTCAGCTCAGCTCAACAGTTAACGGTACAACTGTTAAAACCAAGAGACTCAAAACATCAAGCCCGTATGCTAACGGTTAGCTGTCAAGCTAAAGAGACACTCTCTGCGTGCGCATGAACGTGCACTACACTCTGTGTTTCCTTTGCCGAGAGTTAAATGAGAAGTCTGACATCACTTTCATGCCTGTGCGGTAAATGTGAAGCTACAGCTAAGAGACAGTTAGCTTAGCTTAGCATCAAAACTGACAACAGGGGGAAACAGCTGGCCTAATGAAACCACCACTTTTTCCACTTCAGTTTTCTGATGAATTAAACAAAAGGTGCCTGTTTTTACCTTTGAACAGAGGCAGGCTAGCTGCTAGCTAAACTTAGCTAACCAGCAGGTGGTTGTACTTTCATATTTGATGAACTGAGCCCTTTAAGCACATCTTTGTATTTCATAAATTGTTAATGTGGTTGTCACATATCATAAATATTTCATGTGTGACAGTATCAACAGTCTGCAGCTTCATTCTTTGTCCCTGACTTGTCATTTCACCAACTCCACTGTCTCCTGAGAACTGAAAATGTAAATAAAACATGAAGCGAGGAATCACTTAATGTTTAATAAAACACACATTTCCCAACCAACCACCTGACAGCTGTTCTGTCTCCTCAAAGGATTCTGCACGACGCCGAGCTGCTAAACACCGTCAGTGACTGACATTTTCTTTTCTTTGAAAACTTACTCTGAGTGTGAGTGTGTGTGTGTGTGTGCGTGTGTGTGTGTGTGTGTGTGTGTGTGTGTGTGTGTGTTTTTCTGCACCTCAGCAGAGTGTCCTCTTCACAGGAACACAAACAAAAAAAAATTCAATAGCAGCTGAGTGACAAGTGAGCCACTTGAATCAGGGCCTCTAAAAGGTTCCATATTGATCCGCAGTGGGAGACATTTACAAGATGCGCAGCAATCACATCCCCCCCCCCCCCCCCCCCCCCCCCGTCTCCTGTTCTCAGCACAGAGACACTGATTGGATGTTTATGGGAAACAAACAGAGGAATACAAACAGCAATATTGACAAGCAAATTACATGACGGCTTGAAATTGAGACGGACAGATGTGAGACAGGAGAGTAAACAAGTGTGTTGTCTTCTTACGAGACGCCTCAAAAGGTTTTACACTGAATATTTTATAAAGATTCTAAACGGCTTTATTCACCAGATGCAGTGTTAAACTCTAACAACAGTGAGTCTTGGTGAAGTAATGGGTTGACATTTTGGAAAGTACGCAAACGAGACGATAAATAAATATGTATAAACTTGTCATTTTTACGCTTCAGTTTTTGTCATTTCTGAACAAACGAGATCTGGTTTGTAAAAGAGGGAGAGTTCCAGGTGTTGGTAGGTTGATATGTTACTGTCAGACAGAGCCAGGCTTTCCAGTCATGCTAAGCTAAGTTAGCCAGCTGCTGGCTGTAGCTTCATCATCTCAGTGTAGTTTCACATCTCCTCTCTCAGGCTTCTCTCTGCAGCTCTAGTAACAACAGGTCTGTGAGCCAATCAGAAGAGAGGAGACTCTGGGTCTCTCTTCTGATTGGCTGACTGTTACAGTGAATAGTTGTTGATTAATTCTCTTCTTAATTCTCTAATTTCAGGTGAGTGCGGCTGATGTGAGAAAAAAAAACAAAAGACAAGAGAGACGGTGGATAATTAACGAGGAGTGATTGATAAGTTTGTTTAAGGTAGAAGGAGTTCTCTGGATTGCATATGGAGTTCATCTCTGAGTGATGACGCAGAACATTTAAAGTTCATAACTTCCTGTTGTATGACGAGCGTTTGAGACGATGTCATCAGTTTTAAGGACGGCGCTGACTTGAAGTTTTCAATCACCGGAGACAGAAATATCACAGAAGTTACATCCAACAAGAGTGAAACTCATCTCCCTCCACCTGAGGCCACAAACTGATCAATCACCCTCCAACAAGAGACTTTAAAGCAGCACAGACGTCAGACATCAGGCGGAGCAGTGTTTAAGGAGGTCGAGGCAGGAAGAGGGTGGGGTGGCGGAGAGGACTTCCTGGAAAGGTGTGGCTGTCGGTACCTGACAGAGAAAGCAAATAAGTATTCCTTTAAATGACTAGATGTCAGGACAGAGTGTACTGAGTGAACACAGTGAACACAGTGAACACAAAGGAGACGCAATCTGCCCGACAAACACACCTGCCTCAGATCCCTCGCTCAGTGAACCACAGGTGGAGACGGCGACTCTTCCAGTCGCGCAAACATCCATCGGCTTCATGCTGCTTCTCTCACAATCAGTGTCATCATTTATGAAATGAACACAGCTGAGATTACAGCTGCACACGTCTCACGCCTTTACCTAGCACACGCAAAGACAAACACAGAGGCACGGGCACGCATGTGGACACACACGCACACACACACACGAGCTGTCCGTCTAATGATTATATGTGGCGGCTCAGCCAACACGTTCTTTTGTTTGCACAGCTGGACAGAGAAAGTGGCGTTCTGGGATTGAGTCTGTGTTGATGGAAATGAGTGCGGCTGTCAGACGAGGTTCAGGGTTGCTGCTGCCCAGGGATCGTTCAGACCTGACATGAAGGCCGACAGTGTATCTACAGCTGCACCTGACAGGTTGGAAGGGACTGAAAAGTCCTGCAGCTTTAAAGACTCGAAGAGGAAGATGTGAAGAGTGAAGTTCTGATTCAAGAGGCGACGGTGTCGTTGTTTGTGTGGACTTGCAGCTCCGCTCGCACACACATTAATGTTATTATTAGAGAGTGCATAATGTGTGTGTGCTGGTGCTAACGTCGGTCTGGAGAGCTGCCGTCCTTGGCTGTTCCCCAGCTCTCTGAATACCAGCACTCTTTTACAACAACAGTGAAGCACATCGGGACAGCTCCAGAGTTTAAATACAGAGTGTAAGTGACCAGCAGCTGCTAGCAAAGACAACAAGGTCAGCGACCCTGTGATTCATTATCATGTTGTATTCACCACTGGTAGTCCAGGCTGATGAGGGCCAATCAGGAGAGACCGTGGGTGTCCAGACTACAACACAACCCCCGAGTTTTCAAAATAAAACGTGGTCAGCAGCGTTTCAGGGACCTTGCAGAGACAAACATTCATTACCTGGAGCCCGCACAGATGAACAATGAGCTGCATGAAGCCGAGAGGAGCTGCAGCTTCTCTGGAGGTTCATCACTCCAAGTTTAATGAAGGTGCTAACACGTGCAGCTCACAGCTGAACCAAACACCAGACCAGCAGCGGGTCCAACCTGTCTCCTTCATGTCCGTGCGAAGCTCTGACAAATATAAATACGATTTATTTTAATCATGTAAACATCACTGAATAAACAGTGTGCACGTCATAGACCCCACACACATTGTTTTCAGTGCGAGTGCCGCTCTGACAGGCCTCGTCACGCACACGCCACTGACCTGGTTCCCAGTGTTCATGTGTGTAAACGGACGCATTCCTGCCGCTGCACCTCCCAGACGCCTGCTGTCTGCTGTCTGCTGTCTGCTGTCTGCTGTCTGCTACCTGCTGCGCTTAAAGGAAAACTCTGGTTCATTACAACTCGGGTTTCATTTCTATTGCTCTGAAAATCCGTCCCATCAGATGTGATGAACACTGACTGAAACAGTAGCTGCCATCGACGTCACTAGAAACAGTCAAACACGGCCACAAACAGGTTTAAGCCGATTGACAAGTGTTAGACAAACAGACAAACTTGTCTGGAGGGAAAAACAAACGGAAATGATGATTCAAACGGTTTCTTGTGAACATCCCGTGTCATCTTAGAGCTGCTGTACCTGCTGTAGTCGTGTGCAATGAGGGATTATTATAAACACTACAGGTGCGCGCACTCTGGTTTTATATCAGAACAAAGTAATCCAGGTCTGATCACCTGACTGCTCATCCCGTTAGTCCTGTATTTAACCATGTTGCCATGGAGCTGAAGTCCTGATGTCGACTTCCTGGAGTTCACTTTTCATATTCAAACACAAGCTCCCATGAAAAACGTCACCGTAACTTTTTAAACTTCAGTTTTCAAATCCATAAAACTCCCCGGCGCTCATTTCTGTCTGTGATCTGTAACGTGAGGTTTAGCCCGCAAACAGCTAGGGCTTATGGGAAATGGTGTTCATTAAAGGCCACGAAAGATATTACTGGATAAACAACTACAACATTCGACATCTACAGTCCTTCTCTAAACTCATGAAACGAGTCACATGACAAAGTGTTGATGAAGTCTCTGTAAAGTCGCTGGACTGTTAGTTTTCAGTGTATTTACAGCTGCATGAGGTTTTCTTACTTCTGGTTTCACCTCCTGTTCTCGTTACCAACAGAACCGATGGTCACGACCACGACAACTAGTTACAACAACAACAAAAAACCCCCATAATATTCCTTTATCTAGTTCAGTCTGTGCTCCTGTTCTCAGTCATCTGGCGAAGCAGACGTGGAGAATATCCTCATTTAACTTCCCTGCTCCGACTGAAGGTCTGAGAGGATCCCAGCAGTTTACAGCCCCCGGCTCGGTTCTCTAAATCATCCACTGCACAGTTCATGAGGGCAAACTGCATCAGACTGATTTTGATTTTCACCTCTCACTTCTTGTCTGCGTCCAGTTCCCTGTTCAAATTCTTGTTTCCCTTTTTCTGCCTCCCTCAGGTCTCAGATCTTTCTGATTCACTCCTCATTTCTTTCTCTCTTTACATTTCTCACATTCTCAGCTGCTCAGACAAAACAAGAGGAAGTGGTTCCCTCCTTCGCTTCCCTGTTATTCCTGTTTTCCTCTCCTCCTCCTCCTCCTCAGCATCCTCTCTGCTGCTGCTGGTTTGATAACAGGCTGTCACAAGTGTTTAATGTTTTCTCAGAAAGTGCTGGTTGCCCCTCAGGGTGGGAGGGGCGCGGGGGGGGGGGGGGGGGCGGGGGGTGCAGTCCTGCTGCTGGGTGGCTGGCAGGCAGGAAACTGACAATTGCATTTGCAGAGAGAAGAAGAAGAAACACACATCAGAGGAGGGAGACGCAGCCTCCTCCTCCTCCTCTGATCGGACACTGATTGTTATATGTGGACCTCATTGCGAGGCGGTAAAGGGCAGCGGGATAAACAAATGGTGTAATTACGAGACTCGAATGTGACACATGGGAGGTGGGAGAAAGCCAGCGGTGGGGGGGGCTGTCAGTGTTATTACATTAACTTTCTTCTGAAGCGTTTGTTTTGGGCTTTGATGCTATTTGAACTGACACTGACCTAAATTCTTCAGTCGACAGGCGGCGAGCGCTCCATCGACCTGTCAGCCTCTCAGACGGACAGAGGTCAGGTCAGGGTGGAGGGGGGGGGTCACCTTCACTCATATAAATCCTAACAGTGTGACTGCTCACCTGCAGCTGCAGACTCAGTCACATGACGAACCTCCACCTCTGTCCTCTCATCACTCCTCTGCTCCAACCAGAAGATCATCAACTTGTTTTTGTCAACACGACGTCCTGCTCTAATGAGACCGCACAGATCTGTGGCGATCTGCATGACTGACGGTGCACAATGACAGACTGTGATGCCGCAGACCGCCAAAATAAAACACATTTCTGTTCCCATTCCCAAATACATCCCCCCCACACACACACACACACACACACACACACACACACACACACACACACACACACCCGTCATCACAGGAAAATAAAGTCGTCCCTAATGAGACGCTCGGCTTCACAGGAAGCTGCAGAATCTCTGGTATTTCCACAAGAAACCAGAAAGCACAACAAGACTCATCAGCTACTCAGGTGTGATCATACCTGGTCTCTGATTGGCTCACACAAACACACACACACAAAATCAAATCAAGGAGGCAACATTTATGTCAGGTGGGGTCACGTCAGCCTGATGGATGCATCTAATAATCATTTATGACCCCCCCCCCCCCCCCCAGCTTCCTCTTATGTAATACAAAGTATGCTCTGGCTGATTAGCTTTTACTTTAACAGGCGCGGCTGTGGAATGCAGCGGTGGGAGGGGGGCCGATGGGGGGGGGGGGGCAGCCTCACGGAAGAGACGTAAAGGCGGAGAACACGGTGAAGAAGAAACAGCCGCATCCAGCCAAATGAAAGTGTGAGCTGAGCACTGAGTCCGGATCCGGATCCGGATCCGGATCTGGATCTGGACCACCTCCTCCGCCCCGACACACCGGCGGGTTGTTTGTGTGCAACAGTTGTGTGTTCACCTTCACACACGGCGCGTCAGACCTCATCAGCCCGCTGCAGGAGCTGCGGGAGCTGCGGGAGCTGCGGGAGCTGCAGGCGGCGCCGATTCAACCCCTTCCTCTTCACTTTGTCTCCGTTTAAACCGCAGAGCAAAAACAAAAAAAAGAAGAAGAAGAAAGTTTAGTGGCGGTGCTCCTACCTGATATTCCTCCGCCGATCACTATCGCATCGTAGGTGTTGCTGGGTGCAGTCATGGTGCCGTCTGCTCTGCCGTGTCCGCTCGCCGCTGAACGCAGGGCGCACAGAGGAGCGCATCTGTATTAAAAGGCTCCGGCCAGGCCCCCTCCCTGCAGGCTCCGCCCACCCATAGTAGAGCAGCGCACTGCCTTGTGGACGCGGAGGATTATAATGAGGTGCAATGAACCTGGAGGGACGAGTACTTTTTCCTTTTTTTAAAAACCTGATTTCCATGCAGCTCTGCAGAGTTCAGGGCGCGGACTTCGCTCCGGACTCAAGGTCTCCCTCTTATCACTGGAAGCTGCTGCATGTCGGCTGCGTGCACCGAGGGACCTAACTTTGATCAGCGGCTGTAAATCTTATAAATCATGACGCTATCGCCTCCATCTTCTTCTTCTCTGCCAGGAAAAGCCCCTGTGCGTCCCGGCGTCAGAGAACAGGCCAGCACAATAAAGATGGAGTGGATAAAGTTTCATAAGAAGAACATCTGCAAGTTTGATGCCAGAACAACAGGCATGACAGAATTATGTTACAGCCGCAGCCTCACACCCAATTCAACACAAATATAGTAATGATAGTAATAATAATAATGATAATGATAATGATGATATTGTCGCTTGGGAAACAAAATCTCTGCAATCTGATGGAAGATTCAATCTGGATTCATTTGATCTGTTCTATCTGATCTATATCTATTTCACAACAGAACACAGTCACTTGCTTTTACAGTCTGCAGACAATAAGTCAAAGGCTTTGCACTTGACTGACATTATTATTTTACAGTGTAACATCCTCCTGGACTGGATCCATGTCTGTATTCTTTAGTTTCTGTCGCCCTCCTGTGGTCGATCGGTCGGTCACAGGAGCTCATCTTTGCACGTGCATCTCTCACACAGCTGTTGTCATCCTGCTGGTTGGAGACAAAGCAGTGAGACAGTGCAGGATCAGGTGGGACAGCTAGGTCGATATAATTATCAAACGGAGACGTGTAAAGAGGCTGAGCTGCAGAGTCAGACCTGTGGGAGCTGTTGGAAACATTATAATACTTTATGATTTTATAAAAACGATTACCCTAAGGAAAAGAAACTCTACATGACCAGTCAGTGAACTCGTCATAAAAAAGGAACTGTCTACGTCTTGAAATAAACTTTGTCTGGTTGAGAAACCAGGTGTGGGTGATTAGGACAGGAACTATCAGAGAGGAGCAGAGTGACATTCTCTGATCCTCTCAGACACCGTAACTACACATGAATTATATCAGTAAGAATGTGAGGAAACTCCCATATGTTACATGTATATATATCCAGTTTGAACTTTGTATTCTGTGTTTAGTTTATTCGTTTCTTTTATGAGTTTATGTTTATACTTATTTGGCAAATGGCTGTAATGTATTGAGATGTATTCAAATATAGTTTCTGTGATGCACAAACATTAGAGATGTAAGTAATAAGATATCCACACATGATGAACACAGGCTCCCTTCACTCCCTGGACATGACCTGTTCCAACTCCTGCCTCTGGAGGGCGCCACAGAGCTCTGTACACCACACACCTGACTTTGCATTAAGAAGTGAGGAGATACATACATCTGAATATGGTTTCTGTTACATCATACATCATAATTTTATATTCTGTCTTTTTTGTTTGTGGGTAAGATTTTATTATGATTTCACAAACCAATATCAACCTTCATCACATACACAAGTCAACCGTGTCTTCATATACAGTTCATCGCTACGTAAAACAACATTTCATCCTCCAACAAATTGAAATTGAATCATTTTGATCATGACACGAAAAAAAATCTGTCCTCATCATTATTGTCCCGTGCTTGTTCAGATTATTACTTTAATGTTATGTGCTCAAATAAATAATGGCCATCCATCCATCTGTCTGTAGTGTTATAAGACGGTGCTGCTGTGTTATCAAGCCTACACCTCACATATATCACCTGTGCAGGCTGACAGCCGCTCCCATTGGCTGATGAGATAATGACGCAGAGGGAAACTGTTGGACAGGTGAGGGAGCACGACAGAGACGAGATGGAGGCTGCAGACGTCTCCATGACGACGTGTGTGGGAGGTGAAGTTTGGAGTCTAGAATAGCTACAGAGCGACATGAGAACACATAAAGGTGTCTGTATTCAGTTTGATCCAAGACTCAGCAGGACAGACGACAGAACACACAACAGAACACACAACACATGACAGAACACACAACAGAACACACAACACACGACAGAACACACAACAGAACACACGACAGAACACACAACAGAACACACAACACATGACAGAACACACAACAGAACACGCAACACAACACACGACAGAACACACAACAGAACACACAACACACGACAGAACACACAACAGAACACACGACAGAACACACAACAGAACACACAACACATGACAGAACACACAACAGAACACACAACATACAACAGAACACACGACACACAACAGAACACACAACACACAACAGAACACACGACAGAACACATGACAGAACACACGACGGAGCACAACACACGACACATGACAGAACACACGACGGAGCACAACACACGACACATGACAGAACCCACGACAGAACACACAGCAGAACACACAACAGGACACACAACACACGATAGAACACACGACACTCTACAGAACACACATCACATGACAGAACACACGACGGAGCACAACACACGACACATGACAGAACCCACGACAGAACACACAGCAGAACACACAACAGGACACACAACACACGATAGAACACACGACACTCTACAGAACACACATCACATGACAGAACACACGACGGAGCACAACACACGACACATGACAGAACCCACGACAGAACACACAGCAGAACACACAACAGGACACACAACACACGATAGAACACACGACACTCTACAGAACACACATCACATGACAGAACACACGACGGAGCACAACACACGACACATGACAGAACCCACGACAGAACACACAGCAGAACACACAACAGGACACACAACACACGATAGAACACACGACACTCTACAGAACACACATCACATGACAGAACACACGACGGAGCACAACACACGACACATGACAGAACCCACGACAGAACACACAGCAGAACACACAACAGGACACACAACACACGATAGAACACACGACACTCTACAGAACACACATCACATGACAGAACACCCAACAGAACACACAATACATGATAGAACACACAACACAACACACAACAGAACACACAACAGAGCACACAACACACGACACATGACAGAACACACGACAGAACACATGACAACACACAACAGAACACACAACAGAACACACAACAGAACACACAACACACGACAGAACATACAACAGAACACACGACAGAACACACAACAGAACACACAACACAACACACGACAGAACACACAACAGAACACACAACACACAACACATGACAGAACACACGACAGAACACAGGACAACACACAACAGAAGACAGAACATAACACACAACAGACCACACAACACACGACAGAACATACAACAGAACACACGACAGAACACACAACAGAACACACAACACAACACACGACAGAACACACAACAGAACACACAACACACAACACATGACAGAACACACGACAGAACACAGTGTGATGAGTGCGTGGAGACTGCACCTCTGTACCTGCTGTCTTTGTCCTCACTGTGTATAGACACAGGTATGAACCCCAGCTGCAGGTGTGTGGATCTGTCAGCAGAGGGCAGCAGCTGCCTGGACTTCACAGAGGCACTTTTCTATTTCTTCTAATAGGACTAATATATATATATATATATATATATAGGGTGAATAAAGACACTGATAATTATGAAGAAAATAAATAAATAAATAAAATATAAAAATCAATATCCTCAACCTGAAAAGTTTCAACAACAACAACAAAAAAACTTCATGCAGTGGAAAAAAAAATCAAGTCAGAAGAAGAGAAATGTGAACGGGGGGAAACGAGTGAGTAAGTGGTGTAAAATAAATATTTCCCTGCGGTTGCTGAGGTCCATAAAAACACTTTCCAACAGATCTGTTTGCTCCCAAACATTGTCAGCAAAACACACATCATGACCTACATTTTCCTAAAACCTGACACTGGAGCATAAACACACACCTCAACTTCAAACCCAGTCGCTCTGAACTCATACTCCTACTTTCCTCCTGCACTAAAATACATGTAGAATTTTCTCTGTTAATGTTTATTTATGGCTTTGTCATTTGTTATTGTAATTGTATAAATTTCTGTGTTTGATTTATTGGTAACCCTTTATTGTTTCTGTTTTATTGTTAGCTGTTGCTAACGTTAGCTATTTAGCAGCTTACAATACAAAAGGTGCAACGTCCTGTAAGCAGTTACTTCTTCAGTGACTGTATTGGAAAGTAACGAGACAGTCTGACCAGGTCGCGGCTAGCTGGTTGGCATGCTAACTTCAATAGAAGCAAACCATTAGGGTTTGAAAAAAATGTGTATGAGAGATTTTGTTTTCTCTGTCAACTTCATTTATTTCTGTGTTTGTCATTTGTAATTTGTATATTTATGTTTTTTATTTATTGGTAACCTTTTACTGTTTGTTCTTGACTGGTAAGTAAACAGCTGTTGCTAATGTTAGCTATGTAGCAGCTTTAGCCACCATTGCGTTCACAATACAAAAGGTTATAATACGTCCTCGGAGCAGCTACTTCTTCAGTGACTCGGTATCAGAAAGTGACAAGGCGGACTGACCAGGCTGCAGCTAGCTGGTTAGCATGCTAACTTCAGAGGAAGAAAAGACGTGATAGAAATAGAAGCCAAACAAAAGTGCTTGTTTCCACCTCTGGAGACAGATGTTGGTGAGTAAACAAATGAAGTTTGATGCTGAAGTCACAACATTACTTCTACACTGTCAAGTAAACAGCTGTTAATGCTAACGTTAGCTATGTAGCAATAGCAAAAACTTACATAGCTCCTTTAAGTAATTAAAAGTAATAAAGTATACATGTATTTAATAAATGATTGATAACACACTATAATGTCACTGTAAGCAGATAAAAGTGTTTAAAATGACTGTATGTAGAAGATTATTAACATCATTTTATCCCCTTCACTTACATTAAAGTCCTTTATGAAGAGGAGGAGAAACTGTTCTGATGCTCCAACGAACACTTGATTATTGCTTTAAGTCAGATTTGAAAAACAGTGAAGCCATAATCTAATTGTGTAAGAATTCCAGCACAACGGTCATCATCATCATCATCATCTTCGTGTTCATATTTTCTTGATGTGTTGACAGCTGGGTGAACGGTCACATGGCCGCCGTCCACGTCTGTTTCACGTCTGGCATTTTAATGGAATTCCAAACACACAGATGTGAGTTTCTCCTCCTTTAATAAGGAGGCACCTACAGTGCGGCGCAGTCCAATAAAACGCCTCCTTTTCTATGATTTTTATTAAACGCTTGGATGGTTGTGATTAGGATCACGGGGCGAATGTGGCTGTGTGTGTGACGGGTTATAAAAAGACCACATGTGCCTGCCTCACACCTGGAAATAGACCCAGATGAAAAACTGTATTTGATGATAGTTTTAGCTTCTTTAATTGGGACGTCTGGAACTCAGCGTCTCCTTCCTGTGTCTCTTCTAAAGGACACAGTCTCAGCTTGACAGCCCATTATCCCGCCCTCCTGCAATTCTGTCACACTGGTTCCCCGAATCATTAAACCTCCTGCTTCATGTCACCAAAATGCCTCCTCTCCACTAATGTGTGTGTGTGTGTGTGTTGATAAAGGAGAGACACAGTGAGAGGAGACAGCAGAGAAAGGCAGATTAATCTCCAGAGTCGAGGGGGAAAAGGATTTTATTAGGCTCACGTGTGAAGCAGCGGCCGTGCTGTCAGTTGTAGTCGGGATTGAAACGTCCGCAGAGCAGAGCAGCATCATGGGAGGGTAACGTTTCAGCTCCCAGCACAACAAAGACGTCTGTACAGGGTGTGTATACTGTGTGTGTGTGTGTGTGTGTGTGTGTGTGTGTGTGTGTGTGTGTGTGTGTGTGTGTGAGACAGATTTTTAATGGGACACTGAATTCATCCACACAGGGAGAGATCCAGATTTTCCTCTCCAGCGTCTCTGCAGACGATGTGTTCACTGTCCTGCTCCTGGAGGCTTCAGGCTCATTCACATCAAAACTCAACCTCCAGCTTCTTTTATATTTCTTAATTTTAATTTCATTAACGTTCAGCTTTCTTGTACTGAAGTCTTGTTAATGAGACGACTGTGGTTTCACAGCTGAGCTGCTTCACAATCTAAAACTCTATGGAAGCAAAGAAGTGTCCTGATCAGGCACCATGTTTTCGGGTTGTCCGTCCCATTCTTGTGAAGGCGATATCTCCGTAACACCTTGATGGAACTTTTTGAAATTTGGCACAAAAATTCACTTGGACTGAAGGATGAACTGATTAGAATTTGGTGGGAAAAGGTCAAAGTTAAAGGTCACTGTGACCTCACAAAACACATTTTCAGCCAAAATTCATTCACTAATTATGACACAATTTAACTCGAATGTCTATAAGGATAAAATGAAGAGATGACATTTTATATCCAAAAGGTCAAGGGTCAACTTCACTGTGACATCATAATGTTCTGTAAAAACACCTCTGGTCGTTATTTAATGCTGTAACTCAGGAAGGAGAGACTGTGTGACCTAAATGCGACTTTAAATTCAAAGTATTTACATTCTGTCATTACGTGTCTGTTGTTAGTGAGAGTCTGTTGTCCTGTGTGTGAGTTAAACTGCTCGGCCTCATGGTTCACTCTGGTTAAAGTTCCTGCTGTTACAGTCTGAACATGTCATACTGTTGCTGCTGATACTGATTACCTACTGATACTGATTAGTTATATTTTTGGGCATTTTTTTGCCTTTATTTTGATAGTTAGAGAGAGAGAGAGAGAGAGAGAGAGAGAGAGAGAGACTTCATGGTACGTGCTGATCGATTCCCTCAGGCTCAATTGATCATCCTCAGTGACCCAGATGTTCAGGTTTGAATTTTTCATCGTGAATTTTATTTTGGTGTTTATTTTATTTTGATGTAGTTTAAAGCAACTGTTATTTTATAATGAATTATTTATAATCTTATCATTATTATTATTATTATTATTATTATTATTATGTGCACCACTTGAAACAACCTTCAGGAAATTCCAACTAAGGGAATTTAAACCACATGAAGTCAGACAGATGGATTTCAAAGTAAAACACTTAAATACTATAAAAGTCTGTGGGAATTGAATTATTTGAATATTAAGAATTCAGAGGCGGTTTAATTAAAACAATGTAAAAAAGTAATGCGTTTCTTTGCTTCCATGAAGTTTTAATGAAAGAAGAAAGCACAGTTTGAACAATGGGTCTGAGTTCAGATGAACTGACAAACTCCTGGCACACACACACACGCACACACACACACGCACACACACATACACGCACACGCACACACAGAATGAGTTACAGCTGAGGTTGAAGTAGTCTTCGTGGTTGTGGAGGATGAGGAGAGGCTCGTCACAACACTGGACACGTGATTAGTAACAACACACCGGGCAGAAGCGGCAGTTTCTTGATAGGAGCTACAGATTCACTAAAGCTGACAGGAAACATCACAAAGACTCAAATAGAATAGTTTACATTTAAAATGAACGCTGACAACCTCGACAGTCTGGAGACACTCCGCCTCCACCTCCTCGGTCTTCCTCCGCCCTCAGCCCTGCTCTCACGCCGTCTGCCGCTTCATGTTTACGGTTCCCTCTCCTGCCAGCGCCGCTCGTGTTTTACACAGCCGGATGAAAGCCTGCGGGGAGTGTGTAAAAGATTATTGGGTGAATAATCGCAGCGCAGGTGCCCCTCTAAAGATCCACCACATGTGTGGGCCACCGCGTGGACCCGCCGGTTCTCGTCCTTTCCCACGTCGCTCTTTAACGAGGCGTGTTGTTCTGTTGTCGAATGCGTGGTGGGGTTTTTATGGAGCCGGGAGACGGGCTGTCGTCCTGCGCTCCGTGAAGCCTGTGTGTTATGAATTACGGCCCGTGATGAGCGCAGTGCGGAGGGTCTCCAGCCCCCCCCCCCCCCCCCCCCCCCCCCCGGGAGCAGCGGTTTGTGATGTCTGGCCTTGAGCTGCTGGAGAAAATATGCTTCTTATGATTTGTTGTGATTGAATGCACATCGTGGAGAGGGTATAGTATGTGGTGTGTGAGTCCCGGGGGCTGCGGGTCGGTTTTCAGGCCAGTGTGAGGGTGGTACGATCGCTCCAAACTGTCACTGCCAAGATAACAACAAGCATCTTGAGCTGCTGTCCTCTGGGGCAATTATCTGATCCAACAATCAACCGAAACGCTCTGGATAGCTTTAGATTAAGGGCCCGGGGCCAAGGAAAACGCTGGGTCTTGAGAGTCTGGAGGGTGTGGGAGGGGGCCGCTCGCCGCTCAGCTGCATTCCTCACAGTTGCAGGCGAGGATGTATCTGTAAGTGGCCGTGATGCGGGTCCCGCCGGCGCAGCGCAGCCTCACCGCCTTCAGCTTGGAGGTGTGTGGCCGGCAGCAGGAGCAGGTGCTCTTGAAGGGCTGCTTGAGCACGGAGCTGAAGGAGATGAGCGGGTCGGAGCGGGTGGTGTGGCTGCAGTGACCCTCGCAGCGCGCCAGCAGCACCATCTGGAAAGCAGAGCGTAAGAAAGCACAGATAAGTCATTCACGCATTTTGTTTTCCTCGACCTTCAGGGATGAGGAACGGGGTCTCCGGGTACAATGAGGCAGTGTTCGAGTCCCGTCTGTCTGGACTCCCGCCGTGTCTCCGACGTCTCGCAGCCTCGGCCTTGCACCTGCAAACTGAGAGATAGCAACAAGAGCAGTCACACATTCCTACACCTGCTGCAGCTCAGAGCTCAGGGTCACACACACACACACGCACGCACGCACGCGCACATGCACACGCACACACGAAACGCTGGCCTTATTAGTGTCGTGAGCGTCCGCCTGGCATTCCTCTGTGGGTCACTACATTCCCGCCACCTCCCTAAACAGACTCCTGTGTCATGTCTTTCTGTCAGCTGCTGTGTGTCGCCACCCGTGTACTCAGGAGTGTTGTCGCCACTTTAAGACCATTTGTCTTTGTCCGAGTCGAGGACCAGACTGTCAAACAGCAACAATTCCTCCTCTCGTGACACCTGGCGCATCCGTCTCAGGTACCCCCCCGTCTCGCTCCTGCCTCCTCCTCACTCCTCCCGCACCCCCCCTCCTCCTTCTAGTCCTGGTTGGATTAAAGTAAAATAAATGAATAAATAAATAAATGACTGTGGTGAACAACATCCATGTACTCAACATAAAACTGTTCCCCAGACTGAAACCTCTGAGTCCAACAGGTTTTCTGTATCAGTTAGCATGAGGGATAACCTGTTCATACCTGGGCTTAAAGCTTTAGACATGAGAACAGTTCATCATCTAATAACGCATCATTGTCCATATCAGTGCTGCAGATAACTTTACACATCTCTCTGTGTGTCAGCTCAACAAACTCCATCTGCTGATGCTGAAAGATTTCTGTCAAAAACCCAGAACTGTCAAAACTGAATCATTAGTGGCCAAAGAATCCCATAATGCAAAGTGATAACATCTTTCATTAGACCTCTTCCCATCTACATTCCCACTTCCCTCCACCCCTCCCTCCAGGGGGTAATCAACGCACAAATTAAGTCTCAAGCTCAAACTGAGATACTCTGATGACAGCCCTGAGGTTTTTCTTCCTTCACAACCACAGACGACTTTACAAACTGAGCTTCCATCCACCTGCTTTTATACATTTTCAAAAAAGAGAAAAAAGAGAAGAAAATATTGCAAACAAGGTTTTTGTGTATCAATAAAAAGAAAATGTGGCAAAGTGCAATGGAAACAAATCACGACGTACATGAAGCCTGTGTCTTTTAATAAACCATCTTCTTCTGCAGTAATTTAAAGCTCCATGTTTCTTCTTCTGTGTTTTATTTGAAGTGTTGATCCATCAGAAGATATAAAAACCATCTCAGTGTAGTTTTACATCTCCTCTCTCAGGCTTCTCTCTGGAGCTCTAGTAACAACAGGTCGGTGAGCCAATCAGAAGAGAGGAGGCTCTGAGCCTCTCTTCTGATTGGCTGACTGTTTTCTGAGTGATCCAATAAAAATATAGCAGATTTCAGGTAAAAACACTCAGAGAAACCAAATCCTGCAAGGTTTGGATGGTGGGTCCAGGTGGGCGGGGCTTGGTGACTGCTTTGTTGTGACATCACAAAGTTCCAGAAGTCCTGACGGCTGGTTTTAAGGCTCAGTTTCTGAATACAGGCTGTGTGCATTTCTCTGTGGACTGAGGCTTTGATACTTTCACAGTATTAATATAGAAGCTAGAGCTGATCTATAATCACACTACACATGGACACAGACCTTTACACTGGAGGAGCTATAAAGACACAAACTTTCTGTATCAACAAACCAACTCTAATATTTTCTTTTGCTGATTTTCTCAGAAATTGGTGAAAATTTTAGATCCATTTTGGATGGAAACTGAACTTTGTGTCCTTGTAAAATCAACTTTAAAATGGGGGAGAAAAACTCCAGAGCCACACTCTGTACCTCCTACCTCAACACACACACACACACACACACACACAGAGTGAGCGAGTCCCTGTGCAGGTGGATACTGAGGGAACCTGTGCGGCCTGAGGTGTAAACCAGCTGCTCGGCCTTCAGGCTTCCTGTCAGTTCTCCGTGTTCTGTAACAGGAAGCCCGGCTCCCGCTGTGAGCGTGTTCAGCCTCGCCTCAGCTGAGCTGCGGTTTGGACACCTGCTCCTCGCGCTCAGAGACAGAATATAAAAAAAAAAGACCAAAGAAGTGATGGCTCACGCTACAACAACGACTGCACCGCTGCACAACAACAAAAGGGAAGTGAGAACAGCGACAGCTCCTCTCACATGTTTGGCACGACGCACTGGATCATCAGTCTCTGTGCGGAAAGTGGCTCGGCCTCAGTCGTCTGACACTTCGGATAGAGACAGAACGAGCTCCACGTCATTAGCTAACTCTCCACTTGTCTTGTTCTGTCTTCAGCCCATCTCTGTCTCTCTCTCTCTCTCTCTCTCTCTCTCTCCTCAGCCCCTGGCAGAGGCAGCAGAGAGCAGGATGACAGGGAGAGGTCCACTTCAGCCAAAACTGAGTCCCAGCTGAGGTGCAGAATATGTCTGCAGCATGGCCCATGTCCAGCTTCACACACACACACACACACACACACACACACACACACACACACACATACATATATACATAAACACAGTCCCTGAGAAACGAAGCGTGACTCATCTAAATGACGAGTGATGGAGATAAAGAGGGAGAAGGAGATAGTGGACGGACCAAGTGGAGGAGGGGCAATGACAGTAGTAGGAGAGAAATGTGTGTGAGATAAATGAGTCTTCAGTTGGTGTTGGGGGAGTGTTTTTGGCCGGTGTTTGGGGGGTTTCTATGCTTTTTGATGGAGCTGTTTGTCTGATATCTGTAATGAATGAGTTCATTTATCAGACAGAACTGGCCGTGTTACCTTGAACAAGCAAATATGAGTGGGTGACCATAAGAGTGTGTGTGTGTGTGTGCGCGCGCACGTGTGTGGCTTCCTTACCTTGGAGTTGCACTTATAAATCGGGTGTGTGATGGTCTCCACAAAGTGGTGCCTCATGCACCGCTCGGGGTCGGAGTCTCCCAGGTGCGGGTGTGCGTTGTCGCTGGCCTTGTTGCTGCTGGCAGACTGGACCAGGCCCAGCAGGGGGCAGCACATCAGGACCAGCAGCAGGCCAGAGGGGGGGCCCACGGAGACTGAAGGTTTCATGATGATCGGGCCGCCCTGAGGCTCGATCCTCTGGGTCGTCCGACTCGTCGCGTCGTCTCTGTTACCGCCTGGGTTTCCGTCTCTCACAGTCTCTCACCTCAGTTGCGTTTGAGGCTCTCACGGAGAGGACAGCGTCTTCGTCTCTGTCAGTACAGCGGAGGCTCAAGGACGGCGAGCTGCGGGGGGGAGAGGTAGCAGGAGGGTCGGCTCGTCGGGCCGCTCCATCACCTGCTGTCTGGACCCACCGCAGTCTGGAAGGAGAAGACAAACAGGAAGTCATCAGTGGAAACATGAAGAGATAAAAACAATATTGTGTGTGTTTTGTCTATTAGTCATTTGTGCGTCCAAGGTAACGACTGTAGATCCTGTAGAAGAGATCACACACTCTCCTTCAGTGGATGAAACTACCTCCACACAAATTCCCACAGATATTTCTACCAGTTTTAGTGATTGACTGTTTGATGCATGTGTGTGTGTGTGTGTGTGTGTGTGTGTGTGTGTGTGTGTGTGTGTGTGTGTGTCTCCAGACTTGGCTGCTCACTTTGTCTCCTTTAGTCCACGGTTGCCCCTGTACACCCACACACTGCACACACACACATGTAGACACATAAGTCCTGGTGCTTTTATTACAGAGCAGAAACTTAAGCCGAGCACAAACAGCCTGCAGCCAGGCCCCTTCCTCTCCACACCAACCACTTTTTCATTAAAACTAATCGCTCTCCCAACAAGCCCTCTGCCAGCCCCGCAGAATATTTTAACATGTATTTATGTCAGTTTTTCTTTTTCCTTTCTCCAGCTTCATAGTTTTATTGTCCTCCTGACGACAGGGTTCGTGTTAGGAGGGAGCTCGGAGCTGGCCCACGGAGGTTCTCTAACAGGCAATGTGTTGTGAATTAGGCCGAGGTGTGTGTACACGCGGGGTCAGGGAGTGAGGAGGGAGCGTAATGAGGGAGGTTTTTATTTTTGTTGAATTATTATGATTGTTAACCTATAGTCCGTGTCTGTAAATGTATGTGTGTCCAGAAGTTTGTCTTGGGCAGCTCGACTGCTGGATTGGTTTGCACCAGCTACTCGTTACCAGGTCCTTCCCAAGCTCGTAAGCTTGATTTATTAGGAAACATCTGTCGCACTGTCCAATAAAAAGAAATGTAAATGCAAACAGGAAGTCTCTGTAGTATCACAAAGGGTAGAATAACTTATAAAAAGGACATTTTGGAGGGGTTAAAACACCAGAAGTTACCTGCCTGTACTTTGGGTCTCATTTCATTTAGTTCAGTTTGGCAAACATGGAGAAATATGTGTTTCTGTTCCTGCAGTTTAGCATGAGCAGATTATGCTAACCCACAGTAGCTGACATGTTTCAGTCATGTTTTGCATTTGTGTTGTTTCACTGAAATGTAAAATAAAAACTTCCGGGTTATTTAATTGTTAAATATCATTATTTATCTGTTGAAACCAGGTTAAGTTAGAACCTAAATGAGACAGCGATGTCTCGTCTATATGCGTCTTCAGTATGTTTGCACATGGCGGGTGGATGCACGGGTGTGGTAGTGAGGGGAACAGTGACCCAGGGGCCCGACTCGAGGAGGCCCCCAGAGAGTCTTCAAGTTAAAGATTGTGTTCATCTGACGTTTTGACATTTTTCCTTTTCAAACTATTTTTCTTGAATGTAAAACAACATTATTATATAGTGTTATAGTATTATATAACATTAGTTTTAAGATGCTTGTTTTTGATCAGTTTTATACATAAACTTTTTCTTTCTTTTTTTTTTTTTTTTACCATAAACCTGTTTTATACATAAAGGTTTATTTAGCACCAGGAAACAACTTTATTATTTCTCTTAATTATTAATTATTTTCAGTTTTAATACTGATGCTGCCTGTTTTGCAAATATTCCGATTGATCCTGAAGTTCAGGAAGTTTTATGAGTGATGATCTTTATGTCGAAACATTCTGGGCTGGTTCCTGTTAGAATTTAATTCATCATCATTCTGCCAATAAAACATTATTCCACTGAAGTCTTCTTTGCCTGTTTTCATTATGAAATACAGAGATGATTTCCTCGTGTATGGCCCTGATTAATGCATGAAAAGGAAACAGATATACTTTATGTTCAGGGTCCAGGTTTTTGTGCTCCACCCCTGGGTGGACGTGGAGCCAGTAGCCTCGTGCCCTCAGTAACTGCCCCTCTGAGCTGCAGTGAGTTAAAGCAGAACAAATGAACTAAACTTCACATTCCTGCAGAGCTCCCTCTCTAACATCCATCTCCTTCACTGTTTGACTCAACTACACTTTTCCCTCATTTCAACTGAAATCACAGAACACATCAAGTTCACTTGAAACCTTCATACACCCCCCCCCATCCCTCCGTCTTCCACCACATCCCACCCCCCCAAAAAATTCCAACCCCTGTATTTTTCTTTCTAAGGAGAATCATTTAACCTTAACATTCCTCCTGAGAGAAATAGAAGTATCATTTGGCCTGTTAAAATAAATACTCCCCGAGATGTTTCGCTGGCCTGTCGAACATGTGCTGCAGGGTTTACACAGCAGACGGCCCGGGCTGCCTCCTACAGCCAGCACCCATCAGCACCTCCAGCCCTGCCAGCCGTACCGCTGCTATCCCCATCTCTGCTGCTGGTGTCACTGTCGGCATCGTCAGCTGCTGGTCGTAGGTGTTACACACTCGTTCAGGACAGAGCCTGAGTCTGTCATTTAACAGGATGAAACCAAGAAGACAGGATGAAGGATCAGTAGAGGAGTAGTCGGAGTAACTGCCCCCCCCCCCAATGTGCCCCGTGGCCTCAAGTTCCCATTGCGTGCAGGTCATACAGCAGATTTCACATGGCAGCTTCAGTGCTGCTGTGATGGAGTAACACCACCTGGCCCCAGGTTTCTGCACCATGTGCGCAGATTTTTACACTAGAACGCGCCACAGATTTAGATTTATAGGCTGATATATGATCATATCAAATGTCATGATATTTCCTGCAATATGCGATTTTTCTAAAAATATTTTTGCAAATATAACTTCTGTTTAGTGGCAGCATCACTAATACCTAAAACTTATAATGCAATAATTTAATTTTAAATGATTAAAAAACACAGCAAACATAAAAATATAGAAAAAATATAAAATAAAATAATGTATTATAAAAACCAAAACAAAACCCCTCCTGTGATAATATCCTTTATCATGATATTTGGTCTGTTTTTTTATTATCAATCATATCATTATTATTAACAAAATATTGTTTTCTCCTGATAATATCTTGTTATCTTGAAATAACATAATAATAATATCTTGAATTAATAAAAAAAGATATTAAATTGTGGATTGGTTTTGCCCAAACCAACACAGGATGTCTGTCTAATGTAAAAGGGGGTAATTCCATCTGGCTCTATGGAGAGTTTCAGCTTCTTGCAAAATGTCGTGCTCACAGCTTGTTTCTGCTGCCCCCAGGTGACCAAAGAAAAAACCTGATATTGTGTATTAGTGGTGCAAACTCCCAATCAAATGCTAAATTAATCAAAGCACCAAAAACCAGTTAATTTGCAGTGAACGTGGGAGTTTTGGGCGACAGTTGCTCTGTTGAAAATCCAGGCTTGAGAAACAGACGATACATTAAAGTGAGTGATCGTAGCGTCTCGTGAACCCAACAAGTGAAGTGAAAACATGTTGAATCAATTCAGATCAAACATGCAATGGTTTTTATGGCCACAAAAAAAAAAAAAACATCCAGAATTTCCTTGTAAATCACAAGAGAAAACGACAGGAGTGATCCAGCTGCTAAACACCAGGACGAATCAAATAAACTATATTTTACTCCACCTGTTGTCGAGCTGGTGCGCAGCCAGCTCTGTCCTCTCTGATTAACCATTAGCCAGACATTCCCACCGTATTATCGTTTTTATGTGCAGCGAGGAGATGATTTTCTATCGATTGCCATCCGCCTGTCCTGCAGCCAGCTGAGGCGGCCGTCCCTCACGACACGGGGACCACACATCATAATTAGTGTCTCTTTTGGCGACTCGCTCTTGAGCTTTGAAAGCCGGTGATTCAGCGCAGAGCTACGAACGGCAGCTGCCTCAGATAATGGGGCTTTTAGGATAATATACGGACACAGTATCTGTGTGACTGAGTTCATTATTTCTCTGTGAGTGAGTGATGCCCGGCTGCCTCCCTGCCTGTCGGGACTGTAGGTTGAAGACGACCGACGGGAGGTCTGGAGGTTTGGGGGCAGCGTCGGGGCCGCGGTGGCCTCCTCTCTTCCTGCTCACCCACACCTGCCCTGGACTCAGATTTATAGTGCCCTGGGTGTTCACAAACAGCAGCTGGATCCTCCCGTCCAGTCCACTGCCCCCACCCCACCCCCATCTCGTCCAAGTATAATGACCGACAAACCCAAAACCGTTACGGTCCGTATCTTTCCTGGATCTATTGTTTGGCCTCGACCCCATCGTCCACTCAAACCGAGCTATAATTACAAAAACAAATCTCCATTGTGTTCCACTTTAAAACGCACCATTCTTCCTCTGTTGGTGTCCTCCCGAAACCCGTCCCTCCACATTTCCTCTTATCACTTCCTCCTTTATCCCCAAGAAAGAAAAGCGCTGGTACCCCTCTGTTGTACTGCTGAGGTGTTGGATCAAACCTCCCTGTCACCCCGGGTCCTGACTGTTTTCATTATAAAGAAAAGCAGACATGTTGGCAGCAGAGCTCCACAGAATACAACAAGTCGTTCTTTCTGAATTACCCATGAAAACTCAGCTCAATTAAAGTAAACAGCTTCGCTCGATGACTGTTGTAGAAAAACTTCTGCGGGGCCAGAATCCATCCAGTAAACCAAAGTCAAACTTTCCATTTGACCAAGCGAGGGATTTTCTGGAAGCTGACGCCACCTTATCTCTGTTAAAACGCATTCAGATACATGTGAGTTTGAGGAATAGTATGCAGTCTGGGACAAGAGACCGAGTGAGGTCATGTTCAAGGTTTTTTACGTGGATCTGAGTTCTGTCACCGCCAAGCCTCCGCTCCCGACCTGAGTGAACAGCGATCCGTGTTCGGGGCTCGGCGGAGTGGGAAAACGGTGCATGTGGCGAGACGGTAGAAAACAGAGGCCGCACTGTTCCTGCTTCAAGTGGGTAAAGGGATATTTAGTTCTAACAAGAAAGGAGGGGAGAGCGGGTTCTGTTCTTCCCGGGGAAGCGGGGAGACGTCCAGATTTAGCTATCGCAACCTTGCCAAGATTGAAGCGCGTCCAAAACAAGTAGTCCAGAGCAGTGGCTTCATTATTGGAGGGGAGGAGGTGGAGAGTTAGTTCTCCCCTGATTTCTGTGCAAACAGCCCATAAATAACCAAGATCCTGGGCCAATAGAGGCAAGATTCAATGGGCCAATAGAGGCAACTAAAAATGACTTTGATCATTGTTAATTATCACAATGATGGAGGATTTACCGCTCGAAATTCATACTCATCTTCCTTTTTATTTTTAAAAATGGGTCCCTGATTTCAGCCGAAAGCAGCTTCTCATTTCTAGGCGATGACTGTCGACTCCACCCGCTCAGAGGACAACCGACACTCCGGCTGACTTTTTAATGTTTCCAGCTGACCTGCTTTAAAACAAGAATCTTGTAAAAGAGCTGAAAGCTGCATGTCCCGGGCGAAATTCTCACCACGTAGACAGAAGAGAAACCCAGAGCTCCGAGCGCAAGCGGGCAGAACGCATCAGACGCTGGCGGAGGAAGTAGCCGAGGTGATAAAGATCAGTCAGTCTGAGGACAAATGCGATAAAACAATGTGAGGACCCATAGAAAATGAATACGATGACGAACAAGGCTTCGTCATGCATTTTTAATTCTTCACTGCTATTTCTGCTGCAAACCACAGACTGTGTGTCAAATGGGAAACAAAGCCAAAGTTAGCTCAATGTGGACAAAGCTAACGTTCAATAGCTCGGTTCAACCACAACGTTTACAGCAACTATAACCGGTTTGCATCACAAACATGTGGTCAAACATGGTGCTGTGTCTCCGGGTTCAGTCAGTAGAGTCCGTCTGTTGGCTCAGAAACAAATCATAATTTTAATAATTCGCCGCAACAACCCAAAAATCTAAAGTATTCTCCTTCCCTCTTTAACTGACCGATGTGGAGCTTGCGGTACTCAAGAGTTAATTAGAGGAGGCCCACGGGCGGAGGAAATTAAATAGCATGTATTATATGTAACTACACACACATTAAGTGTGGAGGCCAATCTCTACATCTGCATTTACTGCTTATTAAAAGACATATCATGTGTCGTAGAGCAAATCACATTTTCTAAAGTTCTGTAGATAAAGCTGAAGCAGCGACGCCAGGAGGCACATCATTTAAAAAAAAACAAAAAAACAAACCCAAAAGATCCAGTCTGGGTTAAGAATATCTGTGGAGCCAAAACCACATAACCACAATACAATCCCTCCTCACGTCCCACAATCCCTCTGGCTTCAGGCTTTAGGACTTTGAGGTTATGAGACGGTGATTCAGAGCTGATGTCTCTCTTTAGAGGCCGCGGTCAGGAAGACGCCTCCCAGGTGTACACACACACACACACACACACACACACACACACACACACACGGACTGACCTACCACTGATACACTGGTGGAACGTAACTAAGTTCATTTAGTCTAGTGTCCACAGCGCCCGATCACGTAACTACTTAACCCTCGGCATCCATAATAAATAAACTAGACTCTTACATTTCCCTTAGAGATTTTAAATCTTTATAATTTGATGTATTTTATAACTATTGTAAATGTTAATTCGTAGTTCCTTGTGTGGTCTTGTGTCAGGTCTTGAAAGAGAGATTTTGATCTCATGAGTCTGATTAAATAAAGATTAAAAAACTGTTCAGGCACTGTAGTTAACTAGAGTTTTGAGGTATGTGTACTTCACTTGAGTATTTCTGTTTTATTCTACTTTATACCTTTATTCTTCACAACAGTTCAGAGGGACATATTGTATTTTAACTCATTTTAATTAATCCAATAACATGTAGTTTAGTTTTGCTCCTCAAATGCAAAGAGGTGTTTGTGAATTAAAGGTCTTTAGGGTTTGGACTGTTGGTCAGAGTTGTGCTTAACATTTGTCATAATTTCCTGACACTTTACCAACCAAAGATAAGACGGGTTAATCAATAATAAAAAACGATTGCTGGCTCTGTCCCCGGTAATGAAAACACTGGATCACAGCCCGAAGGATGTGAGGTGCCAAAGAGCGTCACAGCGAGACGTTTGTTCCGGAGGTAAAAGTGAAACAATGACATTGTCTCAGGATCCGTGACGAGCCCGTGAAGCCTCCAACTGTTCCACCATATGTTGTGTAGGACCGAGTTCCTCGGTCCACGTTACCGCGGTTTGTTCTCAGCAGTGGGGAGCATGTATAAATATCCCCTGCCCACCTTACTTCTGGGTTTCTGTTCTCACACATGCAAACCCGCACACGTATGTACATGTAGTCCCGTTGGTGGGGGGGGGGGGTCCCGTGGCTCTGCACATTGCTGGGATGCTGGTGTGCGCTGGCACACAGACCGAGACCGAGGAGCCAGATCTTCAGAGGGATCCTCCGCTTTATCACACGGGCCAGCCGGCAGCTGAGTACACAGTTGCTGTCCGGGGATGGGGGGCCTTGTCTGCAGCACCCCCCCCCGCACACACACACCCCTACACCCCTACACCCCCACCCTGCTGCCACGCACAGAAAACAGGTGCATCAAAGGATGCCGGAGGAGGAGGGGGAGTCGGGGAGAAAAGACAGGTAGAGTGGGGGAAGTAATTTTTTAAGCCGCCATGAATATCTCTCCCTCCCTCTCTTCTTCTTCCCAACTACATCATCACACTCCTCTCTGATTTGCTCCCCTGCTGCTCCGTGCCCAGAGTTTATGTCATGATTTTCTATCTACCACCCCCC